>NC_058049.1:14007359-14307359 GCF_020085105.1 Siniperca chuatsi | reverse complement strand
TGCTACATTGTAGCATTTTGTCAGACATATTACAAAACCATAATAGGCTTTCATGACTGTGTTGTTCATTAAGAAAAGGACTGGAGGCACACTGACATTTGTCTCTAGTCAGCCTATTTGGGGGCTGGCATTGCTGGAACAAATATCAACAAAACAGTTTTTGAATTCATTAAATTTAGGTCCCAAACAGCATTGTTCATGTTAACGACTCTCATACTTAAGCACTGGGGTCTGTTTTGTGATTTTTCTTTTTTGAAGTTAGGAAATGTACAAAACAAGAACAATTCCAGGAGCTCCTTTCACCTCTTCCACGACTTGCTCATTTGCAGAAAAAATATCACTGTTTGATGCTGATTAGCAGCCTTCGCTATGTCTCCATCCACATTCAGTGAGGCTGGATCTACAATCAGGGTGCCCTGGTGTGCATCGGGAAGACAGTCATTGGAAACAATGAATACTCTATATGAAGAGCAGGTGTCTAGGGTTGTAGTATACCTTTTGTATCTGTTCTGTGCATATAAACAGAAATCTAGTGATAGTGGAAAACGTCTACTGAGCTAATCCATAAAACACACATTACAGGTAACAAAATGCTAAGTTATGGATTGGGGCACTTAAACACCCATTGGCTCAATGCGGTTTTAATTAGCCACAGCATTCAGTGACTTGGATGATCATGGAAAAATAAAGTGAAATAAACTATTTTGTTTACTGCATGTCGCCAGATCTGTGGGGCCAATCAGTGCTTCCCTCTAGCAATAATTTTGACTATGCATGTACAGTACAGAAATGTGAGGCCCTACTGTAGGTGACAAGGGACTCCTGGAGATGTCACACCTGTGTCAGATACTAAAACTAACATGTACAAAGAGTTTTTTAATAGAAAAGAATTAGTAACTTAATACAATCAATGAGCCCTTTAACTGGTCGTCTTTACTACAGCTATGCACTGTCTATTCTGGGCTCACTGAGAACAGTGAGGCTTGGCTGTATTCACTCTGTCTGTCACCTCTTAAATCAAGAGACTCCCCAGTACTGGGCAACCAGGGTGATTTCAAAAGCATCACTCTCCACAATGGTTATCTTGAACCAGTGAAGCAGAGAAAGAGAGAAAGGTTTCAATTCTATCTTTTCTCACCCAGAACTCCAAAGAATGAGGCAATTTTATTTCCCTATAGAAATATGCTGATGACGTACTATCTGGCTTTACCGTACATGTATTTGTCGCTGACACTGATTTATTTCCTCTAATGAAAGCCTTTCGTGAATTTATGTCACTAATGTATTATTCTGACAAAATCTTTGAGGTATGTTTTCAATTACAGATTGCAGCTGGCAAAAGAAAACTTCACTGTCCTTTGAGGAAGCAAAATTGAGCTTTGAGATGAAAGCAACTTTAGTTATTTAAATACTTGGGCCATTACTTTATTTGCCATGAATGATGCACTTCTCACTCAGTACAACTACCTGCAAGAACTACCCATCAAATGTATATATCAGGCAGCTGTGTGCTCATGCAGAATTCATTCTATAATTCATGTGAATAGGTTAGATGGGCAATATTTGCGTAGCCTCTGGCCTTGCCTACTGCAATGCTCTGTGCTCATGTGCTCAATGGAGATGATTTGAGTGTGAAGCAGCTGGTGGCTGGCTGTGCATTTGTTATTTTCTTTCACATGAACTATTATAAAATTATTAGAATAATTATACATTATTGATTTAAATGAATAGTACCTATAGCTAAGTACTCATTACTCAGAAGCATATTATGCATATTGCACTCACAAGGGGGCCCAGTGAGGGGATTTCCTGGAATAGAATGAGAACTCTTAACTGAGGATCAAGAGTTGCGCTTAATCTGCTGAATGTGGGTTTCTCCTTCAACACGCTCGCTGTCCTTAGAAAAACTCCAACTGCAAGATGCAGTTATTAGTCAGAGTTTGTTAGACTTCTGCCAGGTTTTAAGGAAAATCCCAATGGGATTGGCTTAGCTTTCAGGAGATGCTTTCGCCTCACTTTCTCTCCTCTGTTTCAAAGAGGATTACGTGCCAAAGACATTAATGCCATAAAATACATTTTCTGGCATAAAGGTGACTTCTACCAAAAAGTAGAATTTTTGAAAATTTCTTATTCTATATTGTCATGCTATTATCATGAAAACATCAAAATAAAACATGTAAATAGCAGGTGTAGATGGAGACTAAGAAGCAGGTTCGGGGTATAGAGTGGAACTTCCGTTGTTGTGGATTAAATTTCCAACACCAACCCAAATTGTCTCTGACTCTCACAAAGCTCTAACCCAGGGGAAAATGTTGGGGCTATAGATGTGAATACTCCACTTTGCCCACTTTGCCATGTAGCTACAGCAGTGCGTTTTGATTAGAAAAATGGATTTCTGTTTATACTTGATTTTAATATGAGTTCCCTTAAAATACCAGGGCTTCCTTTCTGGATAATAATGAATCTCTGACCCTTGTTATTTTGCATTGTAACTAATAACCCCACTCAGTAACAAGCATTGCCTAAACAAGCATGTATAGAAATTCCCTCCAATTTTTGGCCTGTTTAATTTAAGTTACTTTAGTTTCTAACAGTCACAGTTTCTATGGTGATCTTTGCATGTAAAAGGTTGGTGACACTGGCAGCACAGACCAGCAGGATGTTACACAATAATACAGGGGTCTTATTTATAGAATTGCTAAAGAAAGTAACTAATCTGCCTGAGCTGTGTACATATCATCTGTATGGTCATCAATAATTCTCATTAAAATGTAAGTACAACGAGAGACACTGACCCACTCTCCTTCAAGAGACCTGAAAATGACCTCAAATATATGCAGATTTTAACAAATACTCTGATAGTTCAGCATCATACATAGTTAAAGAGCTGTGCTGTATTTTGTCAGACAACAGCACAGAGAGAGTGGAGGAAAGAGTGGGGAAGGAAGATCGTCTTGGTGACTGGCAACAGCAAGGTATTCTGGGGTAAGATGACAATGATGTGTTTTTTTTTTTTTTTTTTTGCCATTTCTGTCTTATCTCTTGATCTCAAACATGCAAATTATTCTTTCACACTATTAAATTTAAGAGGAGAAGATGAGCAAAAAGCAAGGGATTTGGTCTGTCATGGTTGAGCGAGTGAGTGAGCAAGGCAGACGCTGAGGCAGAGGGAGGGAATACAAACTAGATGCTTATGTTTCGGACATGATGGCCAACAAGAAATGGGTGTTAGTACGCATGTCAACCAGGGCCACACTGCCTCAGCCTAATGAAAATTGTCTGAGCATAGAGAAACAGTGACAAATTAAATGGGCCATCAAAAGCACTGCCCGTGCAAGACAGAGCAAGCATTTCCTGATGGAATTAAAATCATTGCACTTAATCTTTAACTGCCACCTAAACTGCATTTCTTGTTGGACAACAGCACTCTAACATGTTACAGGGCTGGAATGAGGAGATGTGATGAAATTACAGCATTTATATGGGGCACTAAATAAGGAGGGGTGGCCCTAAATGATCTGGATAGATAGATCGGTAGAAAGATACTAAAAAAAAAATAAATAAATAAATTTAACCAATTAATAATAGGTTAACTTTACCCAGTTTATGGGTAGAAAACCAACCATGACATGGGATTGTTTTGACCAAGTGTTATTTTTTACATTACTGTTACTGCTATTTACCCAAACTAAAATGTGGTATGGCTGCGAACTGTTATAATCTACGCTCTTTTTAAATTTACATTAACAAAATTAAGGAAAAACAAAGTGAAAATAGCCAATATATTTCTCACTAGAAATTACTTAACCACAGGAGGTTACCAAAACTGCTTCTACTGTAGTTTTGAGAAAACCTAGAAAAAGATGCACAGATAAAAGTCATGTTATGTCTAATCTACAAACAAAGTTGTGTGGTCAAAATGCAGAAAACACAGTATAATCTGTTGTAGATTAGGCTTTAAACAGTAGGCTAGAAAAAAAGCAGATTGTTTAGTTAATCCAATACAGCAGATAATGGTAAATCACACTAAGCAAGGTAAAGATAAATATCTGAATCAAAAAGTAATGGCAATGCACTTAAAGCACCTATTTTTATTACTTACTGAAGCAATGCAAAAGAAATAAAGCTCCACAGACAACATGTCCGTCTGTGGTTGATTTTCATGCAGCTGGGAGGAGTTAGCCAGTTAACACCCCTGGTGCCATAGACAGATTAGGAGTTGACAATTAAATTCCAGAAAGTTAAAAAAAAATCATCACGATAACTCTATCAGACTTAATTTACAGGAAACAACTTTGAACACCAACTATCAAACAGATTAACTCAAAACACAGTTAAATTAACTCTATACAGAGTGAGATTTGTGAAGTTCTCATAAAAGACCAGAAATGTAATTCTCTTCAACTCACTATGATAGATAGATAGATAGATAGATAGATAGATAGATAGATAGATAGATAGATAGATAGATAGATAGATAGATAGATAGATAGATAGATAGATAGATAGATAGATAGATAGATAGATAGATAGAGACTTTATTTCCATCCAATACTGTCTATTTTATTATGTTATGTTGTACAATGATTTGGATGGACTTGTGTCTTACAATGGAATGAGATAATACACGACCACATAACCTCCACTTTTAAACTATCTCCATTGTCACACAGAATGAATTTTCCATTTTAACAGAGTAACAGATGGCCGACATGTTATTGTCAGATGCTTCTCTCTTTTTTTGCGCATGGCATATATTGTATGGCTGAACGGATGGATGGATGAGATGGATTGGTGGGTGGACCGGTGGGTGTGTGGTTAGGTTAGAGGAACACACTGGTGACACTTACTTTGCTATTCTGCAGAGTGACGTGGCGAGAAGTAAGCGGGCAGTGTAAAAAGAAAGTGACAGCATCAAATGACCAATCCTGTCCTCCTATTCCAATGTATGTTTCTGAGTGATGAGGGAAACCAGAGTGGAGTGCTGCTGACAGCCAAGAAATGATCTCTCAAATAGAATTCAAGAATGATGGTACATACTGCTAGGTGTGCATGAAATGGTAAAGGCTAAGCCTATCCCGGGATTCACATTTACACTTTGCTTTAAAATATATATTATTGATTGCCACATAAACACTGGATCAGCAGTGAATACAATAAGATATGATTTTGAATAGGAGATAGGGCAATGTACCTCACAGGATCAGTTAGGTCTCAATGCAAAGATATATGACAAAAGGCTTCATCTAAAGATGTTAGGGGCCACTGTCCACTAACAATAGCTTTTAGCTAAATCATACAGCATAAGCCCCATACAAATGGATTGCAAATAATTTCCCAGGTAATAAAGTATTGATGTGTGTCAGGACTTGATGTGCAAACAGCACAATAATTCATATGCTCTGCAAAGTGCTGACGGTAGTCCATAAGTCATGACTATGTGGCATTCACACAGCGTTAGTTATCTTGTAGTTCAAAGCCTACTTAGTGCTATTATTTTTCATCTTTAGAGGGGCTTAATTTATCACTCTAGACTTTCCTGTATTTGTGTAAGTGTAAGTGTACAAAATTAAGAAATTAAATCTTGAGGATTAAGAATGAATATAAAACATATGGAGTTTGCTAAAAAAAACACAATCCATCTGTTTTTATTTCATTTTTTTAAATCTGTCTGTTTCTCAAATAGATGAACATTTCCTGCAGTCAAGACATTTTTTTCTTATTGAATTACTCTTAACAAATAAAACATATTTAGACAGCCTTGTTTATGAAGGATTCCAGGAAAGTGTTGCTGACTCCACTTCAGTACTAATTGTTAACATTAAAACATAATTAAAAAGTGACGAACAAGCAGAGACGCAAACAAGCTCTTGCTTTGCTAATTTAAAAGTTAAACAATAATGTAATCCCTGAAGTATCACAGTGTGTATATGGCTGTTTTAGGGCAAAGTTGCTAATGAGCACAGCAACTGCACACTTGTGTTGCTTTGCTATATGGACATGCTGTCGAACAGTAATTAAGTGCTAGCTAAAGGTGGTGGAAAATGTGAGATAAAAAGACAATGTATCAGACTCAGTAAAAATAATGTGGAACACTGCTAGTATGTCTAAACTTTAACATTTTGCATAAGCAGTTAAGTGGTTTTGCATGTGTATTCCCACATTACAAAGGACAGGATTTTCATTTGTTCTTCTACCGAAGGAAGATGTCTCTTGCACATTAGCATGTGAGGTCGTCTGGCCCCTGTTGCATACCATCTTCACACTATCAATACATATTAATCAGCATCAGAGAGCCATTCATTTGCCAGATTGGAAAATGGGCAGTGAAGAGAGCTTGACATTCACTTTGTGCTGAATTGTTCTCACTTGACACCTAACTTGCTGATTGATGAGAAATATTATGGCCTGGAGGAAAAGCAAAGTGAAAGATGAATGAGTGTAATGCTGGAGCTCTCGTCACATCTCAGAACCACAACTCTTTATTAATATTTTGTTTGGGCCTGCACCTATCCATCCCTGTTTATGTTACACAAGTAGGATTGGATCTGTCATATCAGGTATTTACCTGCATTTGTCTCATGGCTCTCTAGTGAGCGTGTGTGTGTGAGGGTGCATGTGTGTGCGTGTCTTTGCCTGCACTGAACCAATGTATTTAAATTGGTCTCGTGGCCCCGTGTTAACTGGCTGGAGGTTATACTGTCAGCTAGGTATTATTCTGCAAGTGTGTTGCAATAAATTCAGGAGATCCACTAGTAGCACGTGTCGTTAGTGACACGTTCTACACTGCACAGGTGAAAAATGCAGAACAAGCTAATAAAGCACTCACAGAGGATGCCTGTCCATGTATATAAAACACCTCTTAAGGATAAATGGTCTTAAAAGAACTTTGAATGTATACATGGTCAGAGAGATGTGGTCACATGGATGCTTTCAAGGTCACAAAGAAAGAAAGTAAGAAAGAAAAAACAGCATCTTGCACCAGTAAACAACTAATTTGCACTCAGAAAAGAAAAAAAAAACGGAAAAAAACATCTGTGTGTTGGTGGGTAGAACAAAATGACATACATTTTCCAGCACTAAGCACTGCATTAACAAGTGCATAGTAATGCCTGATTAAAGCTGCACAAATTCATAATCGTGTCAACATGCTATACCTCTGTTCTCTGTAATATCTCTTTTGCCGTTACAAGGAACACATTTGCCTCAATTCTTTTCAACACATTTGTTTAGCATGCAGGTGCATAGCCATGATGTAATTTGAATTGTATTGAGAAACGATCTGTCAGCAGATCCACCAAATAAACTATATCTGCAATGGCTTGATGCACTTCCCCAAATACAATCGCAAAAACTAGAATAATCAAAGCACACTGGTGTAAATCTGACTGTGGTGAAAGTAACGGCTTGTGTTTGTAGGTAAAAATAAAAGTCATGAGCATGATGGCCCAGTTTGTCTGACTAGTAAATCGTTTCTATTCTTCTCAAGACTTTTTTTGGATTTAGGAGGGCTTTCTTTTTCCCTTCCACGCTGATCTGATCTGATCTGACTACCCCCTGTTCACACCCTTTTGATCGTTTTAAGGGGTAAATTGTGTGCACTATGAAATACTACAATGATTGAACAGATGTTTAGGGGAATTGTCCTGATACTGCGTTGCTGGCCCTTCTGCTCAATCACATGTCAATTGTTGCAAATCCTAAAGTCTTTCTCTGGACTTGAACTTGTCAGCTTCTCTTAAGCTCCATCCCGTCCTTTGAGTAAATTCAGAAAGGAGTATCAATAAGGGGCTATTACCTGTTTTCACTTCACCAGTGTGTTTTGTAGTAGCACATCTACTGAATATGTTATCTTCAGTTTTCATTTGTGTTGCACGTTGGTAATTAAACATTCAGTTTGGCACACTTAAGATTTGCCAGATTTTAAATGACAGCATGCCATCACATTAGCAGTAAAAAGCAAATATTTGCTACAGGCTGTATGTGTGTGACTGGTTGTTTTCTGATCAAAAACAGCTCCATTATTCTTGCTCAAGATGCACTGGAAAGAATCATGTTGTTATAGGTTGCTACAAATCACTACAAACGACCCAGTTGGCACATTCACATGTGAATATTTGACAGTTCAATGAATATAATGTGAAAGTGGTGAAACACAAAAGAGGGTATCCATTACTATCAGGGGGCATGTTCCTCCGTTCATTTTTAATTTCACAGACATTTTCTGAACTTTCAAGGGTATTTTTCCCCTGGCGCTCCTGTTAATTTCTGACCCTGCCAATAAAATCCAAATTGTGATTCATCCCATCTTTCTCAGTGCCACGACACACTCTACTGTCAGACCCCTCTCAAGACCCCATGCCAAGATTTAAGCCATGGAAAAGGTCAAGTGTCTGGATCATTGTCAGTGTCAGCATATTGATAGACTTGTTAGCTTAAGATTGATTGACAGATTGACTATTGATCAGTTCATGTCAGGATTAAGTGTTGTTTGATCATTTCCAGCACAGGTTCATTTTCATTTCTGCATGCTTCTCGTGACTGGACTGTTTTGTGGTAATGTTTTCTTTATTATTTGAGGGTGGGTTTTGTGACAGTGCAGCCCATTATCTCACAGTGGTGGTGTTTGGGATATGACATTCTAAAAGGTCATTGTAAGCTTTATGGTCAGTAGGGTGGCGTAGTGGAGAGGGACCAGCCTATAATCAGCCCTGTAACCTGCCCTGCTGAAGTGTCTCGAGTAAGACACAGAATCCCTCCCAACTGCATGGACATGGCTTTATGTCTGACCCTGCACTCTGACCTCTGACCTGCCTGTGGAGAGGGACAAGAACACACTTCACAAAAAAGGATCATAAAAAAAATATGCAGAAAGAGAAGAGGTCATTTTCAAGAGCAGCTCCAAGAACTGTTCTTGTTTCCCTCACACTTAAATCAGGTCAAATCAAAGTTTCACTCAAAAATTTCCTCAGGGCACAAGTGAAGTGAGGTTTCTGATGTGGAACCCTGCATGTCAGCCACTTCTGCCAGTATACCATTATTTGCACTGTGGATTTGTTGTTATGTGAAAAAACTACAGTAGCGCTTAGTTCAGGACAAACCAGGACTGAAAATATTTATTTCACTAAAAACATTTGTGTAGTATATCTAAAACAATACAATCTGAAAATAAATCTGTAATAATCTGTAAATAGAAAAGTTGGTTGTTTTTAATTTCAACTCTGACTTTGTGAAACTACTTTGATGTACTGAGAGTTAGTAATGAGAAGGCTGATTGGAGCACCGAGTTTTCGAATCACAGGTCAGGATGACATTGCTCGATGTAATTTGTTCTGCTGAGCAGAGTGAACACCAACAGCCAGTGTTTACATTCAAAGATTTACCAACTAATTATTCATATCATGTTTTAGCTTAGGATGAACAGGACTGACCAAATGATACAGCAAACCGATCCATTCTTCTCTTAAGTTTCTGTGAGGTTTCAAAGAAACATGCTTTAGCAGACTGCAGTACAGATTTTGCAACAGCCAGCACAAGAGCTATGGTTAGTAAAGGACAGATTCAATTATGTAAATACTGGCTTTTTATCCTTGATTGGCCTATTATTAAAGCACCAGCAAGAACTCTGCTTTCAACTTCGGTGATGACAACACTGCAATAAAGTCAATGCAATTAAAAGCTATAATTTTATTTTCTGTGTTTTTGTTTCATTATTAATAGCTCTACAGTCACATTTGTAAGAATGAAGTGAGTTAGGGGAACAGAAGTGGCTTAATGGGTTGAACCCAGAGTATTGTGCCATACTAATGTACATACAGTAAGTCTTATACAAAAAGATATAAACTTAATAAATTTGAACTATCTTTAAAATCCTGCGTTCTCTCCAGCAATCCATTTGACCCATAAAAAGCGTGGCCACGCTCCAATGAGTTTGTTGACAGTGTATAAGATAAGTTGATATGCTTGACAAATCTGAATTTGTATAGACCTTCCACTGTGCATAAAACAACTGAGATGGATCAGTGAAAACTAGTATGGCATGTTAACTGCAACAACGCTGACTGAAATTGTATCAGTTGTTTAAATGATCATATCACCAAGGCTCTAGATCATATCTGCAGAAACTTGCTGGCACACTGTACCATCTCACTTCACAGATCACAAACATTTTTATTTTATGTTGGTTTATTAACTTAGTGAATGTGACAAGCAAGACAACACATTATCAACATTACTACCAAAATTCTCCAAATCCAGAGGAGATTAAAACCCCAGGGTCTCCACAGGCTTTAAAAATCCTTGAAAGTTTGTAGATTTGTGAAAAACTTTTAATAAAAACCTTTAAAGCTTTTGAAAATAAATGGATGCCCTTGAAAGTACTTGATTTTTTATTAAAATGTAGCACTCAAATTTCTCAATATGCCTCAGCTTTCTGGACCTCACTCCATCCTAGGATCATCACTTCACATCCCAAGGAAGCTCTGTGATGGATATTTGATGTAGCAGCAGTTTGAAAATGAATGCTTTCACCTACATTCCAAGATGAGGAGAAAGAAATGAGACCTCTCCAGTCTAATTTTGACCAGGGCTGTCCTACCCCAAAGCATGGCAACTTTGAGTCCTTAAGCCCCACCAGTTGAGACCTTGATAGTCACTGAAAAGTGGAAATGTTATGTCCAGGTCAGTGGGGGAGCCCTGAAATCAGATGACCACTGAAAAACCACAATCCAATTTTCACCACAATTCTTCTTCACCATATAATTAGAATGCCAGGACTTTCATTACATGGCCAGAGGCACAAGAAACAAGCTACCAAACAGCTAGCTTATGTCCTCCAACCAAATGCACAAAAATGGTGCTTTTCCATTGCCTTCTATTTTATCACCAATAATAAATAATTTATCAATGCACTGATTAGTAATCTCAAAGGAATCATTAGTGATGAATTACTTACCATGTGGCTTTAAGCACGCAGGTGTAGCCTAGAGCCTTGACCTTGTAAGACACGGTTGATACAGTCCTGATGGCAAATATTACCTTGGAAAAAGAGTAAGTGTAATGATAATCTGTGAATATTATGATTCAACAACATTGTTTCTTGCATAGCAAAACACGATTATCCTCCATTATGTTTTTGAGAGAATTCTGCCAGGGATTAATTTAATTATATTTTCCCCAAAACGTTACTGTTACACTTTTAATTACTTTGCTATTTTGACTGTTTTGCATGGGTGAAATGTAGGGCCAGCATCACATGTTGAAAACTTTTTATGTCCAGCAGCACATGCACTGCATATAAGTAATATCAGGCAACTTTGAGCTGTATGATTTTCATGTCATGTCCCTTCAGTTATCTGTGTCTCCAAAGCAAGAGACTCTCAGTCAAACACATCAGAGAGACACAATATGTCTCAAAAGAACTGGTGACAGGCTCTGTTTGAGGCTAGTGTAGTTTATTTGGTGTCTGAAGATACATCTCGAGAAATCAAATTTAATTTTGAATGGCAGGATGTCAGTCCATGCTCACAGCTTTCAATATAATCCTGCTTGTGTAGTGTATGATGAAATGCAAACTGATAGAAAGAGCAGAAAGGCTGTTCAAGCACTGTTAGGTCCACAAGTGCAAGGTCTCCTGAAATAATATTCAGGTATACTGCCAACACCAAGTGTTACTTTACACTTTTTTTAAATGGCATTCCAAATTATTCCACATATTATCCACAGAGAAAGCACAAATTTAGATAGCACTTAACAAAAATGTTCTCTCTGACAGAATTCATACTATTAAAGAGAAGACACGAGGAATAGCACAAGCAAGATTTGAACCTGTTGTTAAAGTGTATTAAAACCACCCAACCTCCTCCCTATAAAAGCGTGAATCATTTACATCGGAATAGCTTAACAGGCTCATTTTATTGTGGCACGTTCTTCTAGCATCTATTCTTTTCAAAGGGTAAATGAAGTTCAAAAGCACACACTCACTGAATGGCTGATTTGTCCTGGATGAAAAGGATAGTGGAGAAATCTACAATGGCTCCCTGCACGGCAATCATGAATTGGCCTGAATGCGCAGGAAGCCATGCCACCATGAGTCTGGTCCAAGCAACTCTATTCAAATGACTATGTCCATGTCTCCCTGTAGAAATGAGCCTGTTAGCCTTTGAATGAGTCGGAGAGGAAAACAGGACATGTCAACCAGGGAGAGATCAGCAGGGAAACAAGAGGAGCATTCGTTTCCGCCTCGGGGAGTTGTACTAGCTAGTATCCTCTGCTCTCCCCTGCACTGATTTGACAGTCAATGCTGATCCCCCAAAACACTGTTACATTTAATGAATGAAAGGCAACTTCACAGAGTTTTATGTCAAATTTGTCTCTAGGAGCAGAACTTTTTGACTACTTTGTACCCCCTCTCTTAGCAGAATTTGTTTCAGGCATTTTTGTTTCCCCTTAATCATAAAGGATAACACAGGAAGTGTTGGTTGCATGACAATCAGTTATTATTAGAAGCAAAATCACAGCAGAGAAGGTGTCATTGAAACAAACAAAGTCAAAATCTTAACAGTACATTCTTTCCATCTGTCTTTTCTGAAAATATACCACTATATGCATGATAAAACACACCGCAAACTGAAAATAATTGCTGTTTCAGATTAATAGCAAGAATGTGATTCTGGTCCAAAGCCAGTTCCTTGGCAAACGTCTCAAAAAGAAGATAGTTTTCTGGCTCCCTACTGCTCCTCTCCTGGCAGCAATGTTGTGTTAAACTATCAGCTTGACTGCTTTAAGCCCACTTGAATCAAGGTCTCTTAGTTTTGTTGTCACCCGGTCAACAACCAAATCAACAACCCCATGAAAGTCATTTCCCTGTGTGTAATATTCCCTCACAGCATAGATTAAAAAAATAAAATCCCCATCGCATTGAGCACCGATGCTTTGCATTGTTTATGGAAGAAACCTTTGTTTAACACAGTGCTACTATGAGCGGTGGAGGTGAGTGTGTTGGTGTGAAGAAAGAGAGGCCTCCTCCTCCCCAAGGGATCAACAACATTCACAGTTACCGTGGTGACCGATGAGAGACTGCTCTCCCCTTGCCACATAAACCTTATTTACTATTGCAGCTGTTCAATTTTGCAACACCTACCACACCTTTTCACTTATTTGGTGTTCATGCCTGAAGAAGTGCACCTTGCGCCTTGTCTCTGCCCCTAAGATATATGCATCTGAAAAGTCAGCTGCAGTAAGTCCCCACATTCTTAGAAAACAACCTCTAGGTTGCAGAAAATTTAAATTAGGCCTTTTAAAGCAATAATTAGAATTCAGTAGGTCAGCCCTCTTTATTATAGAGCATTGTTTTGGAACTTGCTATTTAAAGGATTGTTTTGTTTGTTTTGTACCTCACAGGCTATTACTTTGCAAGGGCTTTGCGTCACCGTCTATTTATTTTCTTGGAGAATAATGTCTATCAGAGAACAGGCTGGAAACATCACAGGGCTTGACATACACACACACACACACACACGCAGAAGAATAAATGCACGGAACTGCATACTGTCTGGTCAGAAAGCACAAATTGTTTTGTAACAAACACAAACAGATATACAAGGAGACAGACCCACATGCCCATTTGCCCACACACACACACATATGCACAGGCAAACAAAGCATTTCTTCCCCTACATCCTGCCACATACACACTCTCTACGGAGAGAAGCTTGTGACGCTAAACTAATAAAGCCAGCATGGTGGCCACAGCAGAGGCTGGAGTACTGTTGTTAGTAGCCCCCTCAGCCCCATCCGCACTTCTTGCCTTACTTTTTTGTACTCAAGCACATCATAGCAGGATTATATCACTCACTTGTGCCCCCCTCATGTGCAGCCAGTATCCTCGTAGGTAGTGGTTCACCATCAGTGCTATGACCTTAGAGACCCATTAACCTGGATAAATGGTGTGTTAATGAATCACATGTTATTAGAGCAAAAACATGAGTGCTGTATTAAGTCATGCCATCTTTTTTACAGATGCATGCACAGCATGCAAACGCTTAGGGGAAAGTTAGAAGAAAGCAGTTTGAAATGCCAAGGCACTAATGCAATCAAATTGTGCTATTTGGCGCTGTTTCTGAGATAAGTTCCTATTTTATGTGAGGCATGGAGGAACATTTCAGCAGATAAAAGGTATGATCAGTGATGGGAGAGCAAGCCATAACAACAACATGACTGCCATTGTTAAATATGTTCATTGCTGTGAATAAATCTGGGTGTTAATGTGGAAATTTAGCCTTTGGCCAAAAGAACAGTCCAAGGCGCTGGCATTTGTGGCACCCCACAGACAGGAGGAACGCTTCAGGCACAGAACACTCTCAAAGTCTGGGAATTAAAGTCCATATCTTGTTTTCTCTCAATAACAAGCAGTCAAAACACAAATGTAAATCTGCATTATTAAAAGTACATACAGGAGGAGTTAGAATGAAAAGTTAATATCAATCAACATCAATTATTTTTGTTTTGCAGCGTGTGCACTCAAATTGTGCCCTCTGCACTGCTTGCTCTTTCTTAATGACCTGGCTTACCATTGAGATCAATGACCAAAATGTGTTCAAAGGAGCTACATGAGAAAAAAAAATGCTGAAAAAAGTAGTAACATTATCTGTCTTCTTCACCAATTTATTGCTGGAAATTCTGTCTAATCAAAGGCGAAGAGTGGACAATTGCAGCTCGGGAGTCATTGTCTGCGTTAATGATTTTGTTCAAGACAAACTGAACTCCTAAACCTGGCTTTATGCATGTCAGCTCATCAGAGCTTGATGTTTATGAGCAGAGAAAGTTGAGAAACTTCAAGCTCATCAGTAGGCGTGGAAATAAAATAATTTTAAAAGAAGAACTTTACTTTTAACAAGTAGTGAGTGGGAGAAATGCTAGAAATAAAAAAAACATATTTAAATGTAGTGTCATGTACTGCTTAATTCAAATATGAGGCATGAAATGAAAGCAACCACATTTAGAAAAGTAGAAAGAAAAATGTTTCACTTTGAAGCTGTAAGCAAGGCAGGGACTTCTAGCTGGTATGTAGAAGTTTCTTCTTTACTGAGTGCTGTGTATCCTTATTTCCTGGAAGGAAACAATAATATGAATACTTTATGTACAGAACACAAAGGAGAACCTAAGTCTTAACAGCACTTTCATTGCCTATGGGAGTTGTTAGTGTAACTCATAACTTTGTTTGTGGGATGAGCCTACTATAAAAATCAAAGTTTTTATTAGTCTGAGTAAAAGCATTACATTTCTGTTGACCTGCTCATCTCACAATGACCTAACATCAGCAAAATAACATTCAAACCCTGCAGTTTACCTTTTCTGTGTAAGATTATGTACAAAACTGGTGTTTGGTGTTCATTCTACCCAAACTAAAATTGTATTTGTTGAATTCCACAGATGAAGAATCAATATTTATGTTTTCTATTGTTGTGATAATGATTCAATGTGAAGTTTCTCTTCCTCCTTCCTGACAGAATTTCTACCAGGAAATTGCTTCACTATAGCATTATGAAAGCATCACCCACCACTCAAAATGTCTATTAAAACACATGTGTACTGATAGTAAGACATGCACAAGTGCAACTTGTAGTAATGTTACAGGAATTGCTCTCCCTGTGGCTGTCACGCTTGATAATGTTGCATGTTTGCATGACATTTCTTTAGCACAAATGAAATAACATGGTACATTGCTTGAGTCTTAGAGTTCAGAATTTATCTCTGTAATCTGTTAGTGTTGTTTTTTAAGCTTTTCATCACGTTTTCCATTTGAGACTAACACTGAAAATACCAACCAAAGAATTTTTGGTTTCTTCACTAAAATAGGATAACACAAAATCCCAAAGCCTTTTCTCATCATCAAGCCATGGAATTCCAGCCCAGTCTGTCTTATTGACAGTTCTGCGCCTCATGATTCATATCCAATAGGGTTGTGAAGTGAGAGGGGTTGTTGGTTGTGGAAGTGTCATCTGTATTCCCATTACATTTTTTTTTTAAATATCCTCAGCGTTACTTAACATAGAAACATGGGACTCAACCGTCATTGCTACGGAATGAAGTGAGTCGCGCAAATCAGTGAATCATTTTGTTCAATTTGTGAGGAAAACATGGTGCCATGTGTATCCTGGCGAAATTAAACACAGGAGACAGAAATATCCTTTTGGGGTCTTTATTCTGAACAGGTAAATTTGGTGTTCAGTTCAGATAAAAATAATAAATTTGCTTTAAACAAAACACGCAGAAGGTGCTCTGCTGTATATGAAGTTCTCGTAAATAAACCAGTACCAGCTCTCCCGGTATTGAGGACACTCCTCAATACACTGTAACACGTGTCTAGTGTACTTAAGGTGTAACACCTGTATTCTGTACAGTAGTAGTCTCGATAAACATGAATAACTGGTGTCAAAACACTCACTACAAAAGTCTGCAAAAATAAGTATGCTAGTACAACAGTCTGCAGAAATAAGTATACTGATACAAAAGAGTGCAAAAATAACTATAATGGCTCATCCCTATAATACAAAGAGCCCACAAATTCATATTTTACAATCTTACATTTACAGTCCTGGTAATGTTACAATTAATGTGGTGGTGGAACACTACAGCAATTACATCAAGACTATTTTCTAGACAGTGTCTGAATATCTGTCAACATCCAACAAATACAGACACATTAATATACCACATTTCGTGATCTGTAGGTATCTATTACTTTTATATGTCTATGACTTGATAATTTGTACCAATAGTCACATTTTACAAGATATTTACCTTCAGAAACAGCCCATTATACCCAGAAAAATTGCGTGTAAAACAAGATGGCTTCCACCTTCCGGGTCTCGGCCTAATATCATTCGTAATATCCTCTGCACTCGCAGGAGGCAAATTAAGACAGTGCCATCTGATAGCATTAATAATTACACTCACATTTTCCAGAAATTGACCGAGAATCCAAAAGTAAATTGATTTAAGCTGCAGATTGTTTTATCAGTTTTCTCAACAATTTAATCTTTGGCTTCCACCACCGTTACTGATGTATGTAACAAAATTTTAAGCTCTGTGATTGGCTATGCCTTGCAAAAATGCACCTTTGGAGTTGTAGTTAACTTCTCCCCCAAAGTTTTGATGTACACAAGCTGGTATGGTAATGACTTTTTATTAAAGAACCAGATATTTTCTATTACTATTGTTCATCTTCTGCAATGATAATTCAACCGGGAGAGTTTCATGTCTATCCGAGCCATAGAAGTGCTCCAAATGTGAGCCAGAATTGAATGGGAATATTAATTCCAGAACCAGAGGCGCCCAAAATAACTCCTTTCACTTTATACAAATGTTTGGTACCAAAGCAGGAAGTAGTGTGGCTTATATGTAGCGAGGCAGAATGCAAGGGTGTGGAGGGCGTGCAGAGAGTCTGAATGTAATGCAGGAGACTGGAGTTTGTGTCCTGTTACCTACAGTATAGTTAGTTTGCCTTTTTACTAACCCTAACCATGATCTTTTCCTAACCTTAACCAAGTGTTTTTGTTGCTTAAACCTGACCATACCTAAACCATATTTGTCATAACCACAGTCTTTCCCTAACCTTAACCATATCGTAGTTATGATGGGCAGATATTTTAGAAAACAAGAATTGAAAAAAAAATTGGCCTTCGATCTAAAAAAAACAAAAAAAATACATAATTGAACGTAATCGAGGGTTCTGCAGAAGAGACCAATATCGAAGTTCTTGTCTGTTGATAGGGTTAGGAATTCATAGTCTCATAGTCTCAGTGATCTTATTCTCCAACTGCTAAAAAAATGGGTAAACACTTGTTGCATCTTGCTGATACATAATTTATAACCAAAATAACTGTTCTCTATTAGCATACGTCATAAAATTCCCAGCTTTTTGCAAACTTACAGTAGCTGAATGAAACTCAAAACTGACAAAGGCTGCTGGACAGAAACACTAAATCATTAAAAAGGGACAAGTCCATCTAGTCCATACAGGCCTGTGTATTGACTCTTAAATGACTTTAGGTGTATTCCTGTAAACTCTCAACTATTTCCTTCTGGCAACACAATGTGTTCTAGCTGATGTCTTTGTGTATAAAAAAACTGCTCTGTTCCCAACAATAACACAACCTAACTGCATTGCAATTCTGCAGATTCAAATCAGGGAAAACACTCTGCTGCAGACATTTTGGTGGGGATAAGAGGATACTGCCCATTTTGTTCTCAATGAAGTATGATGTCGCCAAGCAATCTTTCAAATCAGACTTATGATGAGTATTAGCACTTGCTCAATCACTGGGATAAAGGTGTGGGGTCACCTTTAATGTTGTGCAACAAAAGACCATCCTTAAAGGTCCAGAGAGCTATTGAAGTCAGTTCAGCAGTATAGTCCCACCACTGCAATGAGAAATCCTTTTTATGTCAGGAAGCTCGGCTTGATTGAATTCCTTTGCGTATCAGTGAATGGATCAAGTAAGAAAGGGGAGCAGATTTGTGCTTGTGATAAACTGTAGCCTCTGCTGAGCCAAGGATTTACAACAGGCCCTGTTGATGAAATCCACTCCTGCAGTGTGTACTGTGTAGCAGCTGAAGTATTTTTAACAACCACGCATAATCCAGATGCAGAAACTCATAAAACTTACAAATTACCAGCTCAGGTATTACGAATAATTAATGATTTCCATTGCGCCACCACTCAAGTCTTGTTAAGAAAATGAGTCATGTTAGGCACTTGAGAAGTGTATTATGCTTATTCTGAATATTGGTAGTTCATGTAAATTCATAAAGAGTCCGGTTTAGGCAGTACACACGGTCATACCACCCACATTTTCTCATTTTTAAGGTCAGGTGATGTTTCTAATCTAATGTTTCTAATGTGGAGCAATTATCAGTAAAGCAAAAGGAACCTTAACTTATTTTATTACTGGTCTGAAATTGAACACTGGGTCAAAACAACCCAGTGATACTGAGTAAAGTTTTAGTATTGAGTTAGTGGTATATTGACCCAAACTGGGTCAATTTTTATTGAAACTGTGTTCAGACAGACAAATACAGTACATAGATAGATAGATAGATAGATAGATAGATAGATAGATAGATAGATAGATAGATAGATAGATAGATAGATAGATAGATAGATAGATAGATAGATAGATAGATAGATAGATAGATAGATAGATAGATAGATAGATAGATAGATAGACATGTTCAGTGACACTACCCACTTTCTATCAAAATATTATCATACATTGGCACTTTGTGTCTGATTACCACCTTGTGTGCCAAAGTTTCTCTATTTGCCTGAATTGGCTTTTTAATAGTCCTGGGGATGTTTCGGGGATGTTTTGGGCCATTTGCTGCGCGAGTATGTCATAGGGACACAGCCTGCAGTGAGCTGTGGCTATCAAGATGAGACTGCAGAAAAGTAATAGCAGCCACAATAGCTGAAACCAGTAAGAGTAGAAAGTGCAGAGAAGCCTGATGTGCAGCAGAAAAGGCCCATTTAAAACAGGAAGAACATGAGCATCGGTTTTCAATCTGAAGGAGACAATTAAGGGATGAAAAGCAATGCAGCACCGGCCTGCAGCCTATAGGCAACATTGCTCTTAAACAGGTAGGACCATATTCCAGTTTCTCCTCCAACACTTTTGATTAACACACATAAAATGTGACAGGCAGTTTCATACACAATAATGTCTGTCCTTTTCCTTTCTTCATATTCTGCAGTCCAGGGTTGCTTCCGGCTGCTTTACTCGCACAGCAAATCACAATATCACAACAATGACAACCTGTACACACCCCAGCTACAAGAGGTTTCAGGGTTTGGTTTTGCAAAATTATTGCATACAGAGTATAAATTACTAGCTTCTGCACTGTTTGAATAGGTGATGTGTCACTAATTTTGTATATTCATGCATACACATTGTAGGATAATATTAACTTATTTACCTACCCAACAAATGCTCCGCTCAGAACACACATTTGTAACAAGCTAGCTGACCTTAAAATAAAGGACAAAATATGTTGAACGACACATAGAAGTGTTTTCTGGTCTGAAGCAGGACCGTTACAAATCACTGATGAAAAATGCATCTGTTTCAAGATGTGACACCAAAAACTTGATATCAACTTTTCATTCTAAGTCCTCTGGTCATTATGCACTTATAATAATGCAGATTTTAGCTTTGAGCTTGTCGCTCTATAACGTCACCTTACTTCCTCCTTTTCTCCCATCACTTTTACTTCGGCCACTAGAGGGCTCTGTTAGGTGAACCTAAACATTCGTCATTTTGGGGCACTTGCCAAAATAACGATCTTATTAGGACAGTCTCCTTTAACATTGTCATAGCTTGTTGTGTTACGATCATAAAGTGGTTTGTACTGTATATCATAATTTGAAAGTGTTTTTCTAATGTTATTGTATGTTTGCTTCACTAATGGATGCAAGTATAAAGAAAAAGACACATGAAGATGCATGATTTTCGAAGAAATTTTCTCAGTAGCAAATGGCAGCTTTTATCAGTAATTTTAGTCAGTTTCTTTTTGAAAATCAATTATGCTATGCGATACTTTTCCAATGACAACATTTCACCATAAGAAACAATGTATAATGTATTTGTGTAAATATTAAGAATACAGTAAATTGAATTAGTATTTGTAATAATACTTTTGAGTAGACTCATTCAGTTTACTGGTGGTTTAGAACAATGGACTGAAGTATGTTATGTTACCAGTATACAGTAAATTCAAGGGGTGATGATACTATCTATCACTTGCCACGTCACACTTGTCTTTTCAAGAGAGAAAGCCTTTGATCTGCACTGTAATAAATACAACCCATCAAACATTTAGTGATATATTTTAGAATATTGTCAGAGCTCACTGTGAGAGCCAGTTTGACAGTTATTTTCAGGTAAGTAATTTCCCCTGCCGCATCATCCACCGATGGTTCTTAGTGTTCCCCAACCTTCCAAATCCCACTTAAACCCCTGGGAAGAATATTAGCTATTGTGCCACATTTTCCACATAGCTAGCTAGGAGCACTAGATTATCCCACAGAGTTCAACAGACAATACGTCAAGAAAGTGTTAAAGTACTGACATGCCTGGACGTGAAATACAATTCAGTGGCTCACGTTGAAAGGTTTTAGCTTTATTACATTGTATCACAAGTAAAGCATAATAGCATCGAAAGGTATGGGTAGCAACATGCAGTATTTCCAGTAGCAACTGGTATTATTCATAAGAAACCCTTTGGTCAGAGACTGTCTATAGTATCTCTAAAGTATAAATGATGAGAGACGTTTTGTTCTGAAGCCAGTTGGTTGCCATAGACACAACCGTAAAAAAACCTCTAACCTTTATTGGGACCATTTATACCTCCATTGCCCCTGCTGATGGTATCGAGCAGTAACTGTCCTGGATTTACAATGGCCGGCCTGCACTCTGTTTCTGTCCTTCGCTACAGCCCTCCCAGGAAGAATCGAGGAAATAGATTTATAAGACTTTCATTTGATCAGCATGGTTTGTTTTCCTAACACTGTAATCCAGTAAATTTGTAACATATTATTGACACCAGGCTGAAAATGCATCCGATGAAATGGCCTTCAGTGAATGAATTCCAGTCAAATGTTAGTGTCGGTCTAAGACTGAAACTATAATAGTTTTTCATAATTTCATCATTTTTAATTAACCTGTTGAACTTTTGGGCTTTACTGTACATCCTTGAGATACAAATTTGCAGTTTATGAATACTGAATATCATTGATCTGTACACACACACACACAAAGCAAAAAATTACTATATCATTCATGCCTAATCATCAGCTCAAACAACATTAGAAAAATGAAAAAATCTTGACTTGGATCCAGTTAGACTTGACACACAAGTATTTTACAGTGGTCTTCATCAGACCCTTTTGTTAATTTGCATTGCTGAAAATGTCATCCAGTATATACTGTACAGCAAAGTGTCATTATGCTCAATCACTGTTGAGGTAATTGTGGAACACACAAGCAAACATGGATGGCCTACAATATGTTCTTCAAGGCATTTAGAAGCATCATACACAAAAATGAAATTGCTTTGAAATGTTATTGGCATGCCATTTTACAGTGTTCCTTTTAGTCTATCACATTAATTATATTTATGTTTTCTGAGATGCACTGTCATTCAGAAAGCCACAAATAACTCTTTTTACCCTCGGCCAGGTGATTTCTGTGTTCCAGCACCGCTTGTTTATTTATGACCAACATGAGAGCACTGCACAAGAAAGCCCTGTCACTTTTGGGCATTGCTTAATCATATTTTTATGATTTAACTTCTGAACATTCACAGGAATATATTTGAATATGATTTGTTAAGGTCTCTGCTGTATATTGTTTTGCACCGTGCCTTGTTAGACACACAATGTAGACAGAAAATGAACAAAGAAAGTAGTCCAATGGTATTAAGAGAGAAAAGATAAAGATTATAGAAACACATAAGTAAATCAAATTGCTTTAGATGTCTAGACAGTGAATAATGTACATATTTGTACATTGCAGGTGCTTGTTGAACACATACGGTGGAGCTTTAGTCACTGTTGCTGGTGTTGATGCCTTTTCTTGTGGATTATCTGAGTTACTGTCAGTCCACTAAACAGTGACACAGATCAATCGATGGGGAGAGGAGAAACACAGACATCACGGGTCATATGTTGGAGATGGCTGATGATGTTGACATCTTTCAGCAGTTTTTATAATAATTTTGTAATTTTTTATACATATGCAAACTTTAAAAAATAATCTAACAACAAAATGTCTTGATCAACTTGTGAGTAAGGATTGAAAAACCAATGGACAAAAAGAGAGAACCTTTTTATTTTCTCTATTGGTATTGGAACTCAACTGGCACACAAATCATCTAGTTATAGTGTTAAATTATACTTAAACACACAGACATCAGATTCAAATTTAAAAAAATGTACTTGTTCTAACATTAATGTTGAGAATATGAGGCTGCCGGACAGTCATCCCCATTTGTATATGTTACCATAGTTTGACAAGTTGACAATAAACTGATGCTTTGTTATGTATTATGCTGTCATTCTGCTACATGCAGCACATTTAATATGGAATAACATGGAGCACAGGAGCAGATTTAAAAGATAGATCAAGGGCTGATGGGCATTTCTGTCCAGTTCATGTTGATTTCCTGGGTCTTGAATCTGAATTTGAGTCTAAAACAGTAGTCCTTTGTGGTTGAGATGCAAAATCACGCTTGAGAAAGTATAGTTGAGAAAACATGCTACATCCCTGGTGGCAGCTCAGTCCTCTTTCACACCATCACCGCAGGCTTCATGAGCACTGAAACATCTGCATAGCCAGAAAACTCAAAACAACTGCAGATTGTCTCAGGGCAATACCAGAAAGCATAATCGGAAGCTGATGCTTTGTTCATACCCGGAGTGTTGTGCAGTATGGGGCCTTTGCCTCTGAGCTCATATGAAGCCATGTCACATCACAGTAGGCTTTGGGATCCTCCAGGCTCTAATTGGGACACAGGGAAATGAATTTTCCAGCTATGACCTGTCTAGGATTTGCAGCCTGGGCAAAGTGACGACACTTCTCATTACATGTAAAGAAAGATTTCATCTCTTTGTAATCACAGAGAAGCCTCCCCACAATGAACCCATTTCCTTTCAAATTCAACAATCTATTATTTAATTGCTATCATTTATTCTGACATGTAGAATAACTCTGCAGAACATGATATTTTTTTTCTCCTCTTCATTTCACTTTTGATGATTCGCCACTATGAATTCTTTCTTATCAGAGAATATGAGATGCAGCATGTGAGATGAATATGACCATTGTAAACTTGAACCAAATGTCATCCGTTCCCACTTTTCTGTGCTTTAGAAATAAAGACTAACTGAATAACTGTAAAAATCAACAGATTTCAGCATTCATACCATTGTCCCTCACAGTATGAAAACTCCATTATACTTATCTTATTCAATGCTGTTGGCAGAAAATTAGTCATTACATTGTAATTTCATGCTGCCAAGATGCCGTGCACTCCTCTGGAGAGCTCATGTCATGTTTGTAGGGACTTGAATCATGATAGCCTCCACATTACAGCGCATAACCTTCTGTATGCTTTATCCACCAGGGTAAAAGCAACAGAGTAAAAAACCTGACAGAGAAGCATTAAATTTAAATCACCTTTCCATATTCTGGTGGATTTCTTCGTGATCCTTTTCTTTTCGCATTACATCCATCCCATGTGGTTTAACTAAGTGATATTATTTATGAAATGCAACCACACACCCTGTCCTGCAGCTGTGCAGGACTCACTGTCATCAAATTAACAGGAGCATGAGACAGTGAACTAAAAAATGCTTGCTGCCAGGGACTATCATAGTCACTGGCTGCAAATGCACCAGGCTCTGTCATGCATCCCTCTGCTGCAGGGAATCCCGGGCCTACACAGTGGTGGGTGTCAGGGGGCCAACGGGTGATTGGACTCCCCTCTATGTCCTCCACCTACACCAGACCTGTCAGAAACCCAATACGATCCCGGTGCTATGGTGTGACAAGAGTGACCTGGAGCCTGTGATCCCCCCCTGCTTTGCATTGGTGGCACTCACAGGCCTGATCTGAAAGCCGCATCGCCATGGCAGGGTTCGTGCCAGTGGAGGCCACACACTGAGGACAGGTCATCACTGCCGTGCCCTTCAAAGAGAGCTCCACGATGTGCTGCTGCCTTTCTCCACCAGACCACACTTAGCACAGGGTGATTCTCATGCCTGCTGAGCATTTTTTGAGCACACTTTACACCCCTACAGGGGGGCAAAGGCCTAGGCAGGGCCAGACTCCCCAGAAACCCAGCCCTCCGACTTTTAATAAATGTGTATTCACAGCGTCAGACACACTAATTACTGTATTTAAGGACAATCCGTTATACAGCAGGAGGTCTACGGTACTGTCACTTTTAGGAAGGGAAAAAAAAACATCTTAAAGCATGGGTCTTCATTGCCTTGGTGATACCATCCTTGGATTGCAGTGCTTTACATTCCCCATTTGTACCTAATAATATATTCTAAAGAGCATGACAGCAAATGTAGAATATTTTATAATTCCCTCGACCCCCACCCCACCCCCCACCACCCACCACCACCACCACCACCATTCCTCCACCTTCTCAGCCTCCCCCGTCTCATCTTTGCATTTTAAGAGGCATGAAGTTGTTGGCTGGGTTTGTCAGTAATGGTTGATAACTAATTCATTGGTCCTCTCTCTTTTTCAGAATCCAGTGGTTTTCATCTCATTTCCCACTTTAGAAGTTTCACTTTTAATCTTTTACTTAGTCGGTCTGTCTGGATGCCGAGTCCCATGCTGGGTGCTTTATATCCTGCCAACAATAAAACTCTTTATGAACTTTATGTATCTGTGAACTTATCATTCCCATGTGGTAGAATCCACATGCTCAAAAACTCAAAGGTTATATAATTGTGTGTTTAGATTAGTATCTAATTACTATGTAATCTTAAATAATTCGAAACATGACTAAGACGAGTCACTTCCATGTTTCTAAGCAGAGCAACGTGGTGCATAATTTTTCATATCAGAGAACAATATCAGCCATAACTGTAGGCTAACTGACTGGAGAGCTACCCCAGGCCAGTGTTTTTGAGACTGCAGGCAGTATCTATCGTAATCAAAGGCTTTTTTATGCAAATGTGTGCTGACTGACTCTTTTAGAAGTAGAAAGGCTATTGTATTTCCTATTGAGAATCACTCTCATTAGGAAATGGAAATTCCTCTAAATGAGCTGCAAAAGCAACTTACAACTGCCTTGCTATGTACATCATCACGGTGCCACATTTGCAAATTTCAAGCTACATGATGATAATTGGAAGAGAAAGAAAGACGAAAGAAGAGATTTGATTCGATGACTTTGAAACTGTGCAAACAGGTACATATGCGATTTCACTGTACATCAGTGTAGATGTGAATTGATCTGGGCAGACAATGTCCCTTTTCTGATGTCTGATGTTTTGCCAGTTAAATACCATGATCACTAAGGATCGAAACAGGAAAGAATGAATGTCAGTAAGTGTCAGAGCAACAGGACAGAGGCTGTGCAAACGTACAACGACATGAGGCTCTATTAGCAATGGCTCAGAAACAATGCTCCTGGTCATCTCACATCAATGTATGTGTTAAAAGCATCTGCTATTAAATGTAAAAGCAGAAATGTCTTGCTGCATTCAAAAGCACAGATTCTTCAAGGCCAGTTTTTGTGCTGTTGCAGCAACCTTTTGTCAGCAGTGTAACACTAATCAAAGAGTGTCTCTGCAGAGAATGTAACAGCTGCAGCAAAGATGACCATTATGAATGTGAAGATAAGAATTCCTAAGTTTAAGAGGTATTCATTTACAAATATGTGCTCGGGTGTGAAATGCATTATGCAATAAACTATTGCCCTCTGTTGGGCAACGGTGCTATCTGCATTGGTCCTGGCATGCAGAGAAGAGGTTATCAGACAAGACAGACTAACATCTCTCCTCCACTGTCACATTATTTAATGTGAAAAATAAGTAAATGCACATTCTCCACATGGTAATTATTCACTGTTTGTATAAAAACACTATGACTTTGATGTGCAAGCACAAGCCTTTGCTTTCTATTTGTATATTCTCTGTGTATTTTCAGTCCAGGGCAACAATGTTGCCAGGACTCCACACCTTCCGCTTTTTTAAATGTAGTTTAGGTGGATAATTGGATAACACAGGTTTATCCTCAGCAAGCACTTTGTATGAGCAATCCAATTTCACATCCTCCTGAAGGGAAACCATTATTCTTAACCAGGGTTTGATACTCCAGTCACCCTTGCACAGAAATGCAGCAAAAGGTTCTCCCCAAATCCTATCAGCCTCTAACCTTGTTACCAGCCAATCTGTATTATTGTGCTATAATTCCATATTCTGCCCTGTCCTCACTGTGGCACCAGCATTTGAAAAGATAAAGCTTTTGCTGCTGTTTTGTTGACAACAATGCTTGGTGTACTGTTTGTCTTCTATCTGTGAACATTGGCACGTTCCAGCGCACTGTTCAAACCACTGATCTCTGGTGAACATTTAACTATTTCATGTTCTCTTTCGGAAACAGCCTGTGTGTATTGCACTTTTACAGCAGCATTCTTATTTTGATATTCCAGTTGATTTTAAGACAAAAAATATGTCTGGTTGATTGTCTCTGACAGCCTGGTGTCATTCTATTGATTAAATTATTGTATAACTATTAATCTAATCAGAACTCCTCATATAGTTCATCAAATAATTGCAAAATAATGAAGAATTACTTGTATGGGTAGATTATAAATTACTATGCAATATAATAAATAAATAAAAGAAAACAATTAGTAATGCGAATGTAAATGAAAACACTGAGCAGCAACTCTACATGTGCTGCCTAGGTTTGTAATTTGCAGAAAGTTCTCTCCAGCTATCAGCTCCATTTTTGGGTAAAAGCTATTATGCTTGATTGGATGATTGATTTCAGGTTTGCCAGATAGTAGGTGAGTTGGGCCAAGGATTTTTGCTTGCAACTTGTGACACTGTACATGTGCCACAGCAAAAGTTTTGCAAATTAGCTTCAACAAGGGACTTTCACATTCATGATGAACACCAAACCAAAATCTAATCACTGGTACATTTCAAATACATTTCAAACATTTTACCCCCCTTATCTGAGAGGAAGTGATTCATTATCTGTTTTCATTATCTTTTCTTTGTGCATACACAAGTGCTTTGGAATCAGATGTTTCTCATGATTTTTGTGCATGTGTGATATTTACTTACAGTGCCAAACCAATATGCTGCCTATTAAAATTGCTGTCATAACTGCTAAAAATCTTAGCATTAATCTTTTTTTCCAGCTGTAATAGGAGATGTAGGGTAGTTCTGGCACCTACCACTTCTTTATTGTTCTTCTGCCTTGTTTACTCATAGCATGGTATGATATCTGCTCATCTGGCAGAAATATATGGTGAAAAAAATGAATAAATAAAAATTGGCTATATGCCCTGCACTGTGGGGATATGAAATTGAAAAACAAGACGGGGTCTTGGGGATTTTCAAAGATTCACTGAGAACATATCTTTATAAGCCACAATATTTGCTGCATACTACTTTCAATATCTGCATTCATATCCAATGAAAAATTGGTGTTTAGAAAGTATCCACAGTGTTCTGGAGTATGGGAGAGAAAGAAAATCACAACGGATATTGGAGAAGCAGTCAAACAGACGTGTTTAATCCAAGACAGTGGACAACTGTTTGTGGTCAGAGTGTAATCTTTTATCTATGCGTTAAGTTCAGACCTGGTGCCAGGGCATGAGTAGCCTAACTTACTGTAGCATAAAGACTGGAAGCAGCATGAAACAGCCTTGCTCAAAGTAAAAAAAAAAACCTACCTACTCTAAAACTCACAAATTATATCCTTTTGTTTAATCTGTGCACAAAAAAAAAATGCTTAGAAACGTAGATAGACTGTGCTGTAAATATCTCTTGACGAACAGTTTATCCATCCACCTAGCACTTCTATGCATGTTATGCTAGGCTAACCACGAATAAGCGTATTTCCCCAAAAGTTTAACTATTCCTTTAAATATTTTTATATCAATATCATTCCTGTTTGCTGTTCCCTTACATCACATTATTTGACCAACTATAGTTACAGTACTTGATGAGAAAATATCTACACAACACATAGACTTAGTAATTGATGCATAAACTGTATGTGTGGTTTCAGTGTACATGTAGAGACTTTGGTTGTTATTGGCAATGAGAGCCGAGTCAATGACCTAGCTAGAACTAGGTAGGATCCTATCCTAACTGTCCTGAATCTTCCCCTTTGCCTGCCTTCTTGAACTTTCATGACAATCCCAGCGGGTATATCAGGGAAGGTAAATTGTATATGGAACTGTGCAAACAAGCAGGTGTTTTTGTATTGGTTCACAAGGTCCCTGAGGCCCTATCTCCACCATGTCTCAGGGACTTCAGGGCTCAGACATGCCATACAATATTGTGAACAAAGCAGACTAAATACACAAAACAACGACTTACACAACTTCAGAGGAAGATGTAACAAGGCCTGGTGCAGTTCAAGAAAGACTGGAGACATCTGCGTCCCTCCGAGATTTAAATGTGTGTTGTTAGGCCTTTCATTTTTAGACCCACCACTCCCAGTGGGGGTTGTAAGCATGTAATACTGTGTTTTTGTGTACCTGCAACTAAATAACTCACTGTCAAGGACAACGGCCATGGCTTTTATTTCTTCCGGAATAATCCACACACCTAATTTAAAAATGTTTTACCACTATAATTGATCAAAAGAGCATTCCCTTGGGACTTATTACACTGTTGGCTTGTAAGCAACTGTTCAGGAAATGAAGGCATTTCAAAGAACACAGAGCCATGATATGTTTACAAGTTACAGTTGTCCTATATGTGCTGCATAAACAAACATTGCTTCATATAATAGATCATCGCTTTGGTTTGGTATGTACAGGTGGAATAGGGAGGAGGAGGGAGCAGTGTCAATGATATTAAGTGGCTGCTTGTATTTAAGCAGTAAGACCACAAGACAAAGAATATTAGAGCCATTTTAAGCGCATACTGTGCCTGCATAGACAGATCAAAGTTCAAACAATAAAAGAACATGATGTTTGCTTTTCGGCTATTCCAAACTTGTAATTATGTGGAAATGACAAGAAATCACAGGGTATTCTTTTTTAAATGCCAAGTAACAAAAAACCTTCAGTTTAAGAATAACAGTCTTTGAAAAACTGTCCTACTTGTCACCCAGAGAAAATTGATCCAGTAGATTCTGATAGCTTGGCCTCTGTAATGCAAACTCCTTGTTTCTAATTTGCCTAATTTCTGTTTGTATTGTCACATGCATAGCTTGCATCTCTATGTCTAGTCAATAAAGTACAATCTTGAAGTACAAGCTTTATAACCATTTAGTAACTAAATATAATATAAATATTGAAATTGAAATTGAACAGAGATGACACAACTCTCTCTCTACATGACTCTGGAGCAACCGTAGCAACGGAGTAGGCTAAATCAACTAACAGTATGGCAGAGCCTGTGCCGAAAAAAACGTCAAGAAGCAGAAAAAAGTTTCTGATGCTCCAGATAAAAAAGAAACTCGGCGTTCAGAGGAAGGATTACAGTAAAAAAGTTGAATGATGGCAAGGACAAACACAGATAACCAGTGATGGAGAGCTCTGAGAGAAGGGACGGAGGGCAGACAAGGATGTCATGTTACTGCTCTTGGGCAGGTTGGTAGTTGTAAAAGATTTCGATTAGGCTGTGTAGCTATTACATTTACTCTACCTAAATAATGGATTATTGTCTTGGAACTGTGGAAATGTCTCTGTATTTTTGTAACTTTTCTGAACGTGAGTCTGGGGCAAGCTCACTGTAGGCATGCATCAAAAGCAGGCGTCAGCAGTGTTTGTGTAAGTACTCTCATTACCAAAAGGGGAGACAAAAGTTCTGCACTGAAGGTTTAAGATAAAATTTCAAATGGAAGGACTCTCTAAAATTCCACCACTGTACCAAAAAATATTTTCTTTTTTTTTCTACCATCAGATATTTTATGGCTGTATTAATCAACTCCATTCAGCACAGAGTCACGACAATAGTGTTCTATCAATGCTGACAGTTTTCCATGGCACAGTTACCGAAGCTCAAGCACTTCTGCTGTGGTCTGAAATAAAACTGCTAAGGGTCAGTAATTGACACCACTGTGTAATCGACATAAGCACTTCCATATGACAGTGACCAATACCAATCCTTGGGCTGATGCCTACAACGTCTCAACTGCAGCGGAATATAGACATGCGAGCTTGAGTTTACACATTCATGTGATTTACGAATAAGCTAACACAACCATTGCCAACCAAGCTAACCATCACAATTCAATGCAGTCTGCAAGCACCAGCCAGCAACTTGTCAAAAGCTAACCACTAGCAAGCTACAATTTTTTCACTTTCTGTTGGCAGAAAGTGAATAAAATTATCGTGGTTGGTTTTGGAGCAGTGAGAGCAGATAGCACAGCTTATTGACAGTTTTATTGATCACTGAGATAGCTTGGAATGAAGTCGTTCAATGTAAAAAAAATAGCTTATAGGTATTTTTAATGAGAGTAACTGGAGTAACTGGATGCTTAGCTCATTACAATTTCCAAGAAGATTGCCCAACACTAGATGTTCGTTGCACATCGGTCCATATCTCCCAAATTAATCTCAATTTTTAAATGTTTATTACATAAAATAATTAAGACGGAACAGATCTAGGGTGGGAGTGACGTGACATCACATCGCCACCCCCTGGACAGAAGACTAGTAAAACAGACAATGCCCAAACAGTCTAGTCTTCTCTTCTTTCAATCCACTCTTTTCTTCAATACTTTGCGAACCCTTAACAAAGTTATGTGACTCGCCCGGACGGCGGCCTGCGGGCCATATGTCCGGAGCCCAGCTCTCTTGCCCTCTCCTGACTCTGCAGTCCATTCTTCTCTTCATACCCCGGGCCCAGGAGAATCAACTGAATCTCAAGCTGCACAGAACGTGTTGAAGGCTGACATCCAGCATTCTAACATGACGAAGTTAGAACTGAACGAACTGTGAGTTTATCAAACTCTAACTGAGAGAGACGGATTCAAGCCGAGTCGCACAGGTGGGCAGACGATGCCCGAAGAAGCCCGAGCACTTCGGAGCTCTACAAGACGAATCACTGGTCGAACTGTGCATGCGCATCCAAACATGCCAAGCTGCCCACACAGGATAATCGACTGCGTCTCCCTCCTCCCTTCCAGCACAACTTGTCCACTGGCTATCTGAACCACCAGGTGAAGACATTAGTTTTCCTGTGTTATATTTAGGTTGATGCTAATAGATAACTAACAAGTAATTTAATGTGAGTTTCAGGAATAGAGTCTCCCTGCAATAAAATCATGATATGTAATCATAAAATATTTCAAAAGTGTTTTACAAAACTTCTCTCAGTTGCTTTATCAATTATTCATCACTGTATTCATAACATTCATGGCTGCGTTTCTCCATTCCTTTGTGTGTCTAGTTATTAGTTGTGTGTGTAATAAATGTTTTACGTATAAAGATTGTTGCCTTTGTTTTTTGTAACCATTCAGTAACTTTATGTATCTGTTCCTTGTTTTACCTTTCAGGTTAATTCCCTCACAAAGCTAATTTGTGCATTATCTCTTGACTGATCAAGAGAAATGGCTTTGTGTAAAACTGAGCAAAATTTTAACTACATGTTAAATGGTGGAGAATGTTAATGTAATTAAATTGCTGCTGCTTCATATTCACTACATATTGATACAGAATGCAAGCAGAAACATGTAGAATTTCTACAAAAGCACGTATCGTTACGTGTAAACAAGTCTAAAAGCACTTGGATAATGTCCTTGTTTAATGTTCATGTCCTCAATGCGTAGTCTGCTTTCAGACTGTGTACTCAACTTACAAAATTACATTAGGAGATATATCATTTTTTAAGATAATTCAAAAAGCAGCCGTTGTCTTTCAATAAAAGTTATATTATTCTATACAGTGTGTAAATGCAGAGGAGTTATTTGTGCTGCAGTGTGCAATTGTGTATATATATATATATTTTTTTTTTTCAACGATATTAATATTAGCACTGGTCCATTGGTTTTAACTAGTAACACATTCAGTATAGACAGACTTATTTGTCTATAGACAGAGACTTATATTCACCTGACCTGTGGTATATGTCAAGATATTAGTAAACACAGCTTGATACATAGATATGTGTTGTACTTTTCAGGGGAACTGGTGTCTTCAAGAAGATGAAGTTACACCATAAGCTTTTCCCTTACAATGTAATAACAGATTAAGGCATTCTTAGTATGTAAACCTTTTATTTGCAGAATATTACTTCACAATAGTACCACAGGGCATACATCTGCTCTGAGCCTCTAACAATGCCATATCTCATAGCTGAATAAGGCATTTTCAGCCTTATAAATACTGCTTTTAATGTCCCACCTGAGACTGCTGCTCTGCCTCCCCCAGGTCGTATTCCTACATGTGTTACCAGATAAAATGATAAATGAATACATAGTGTTTATTAGGCCTGTGTTGACTCATTAATACTACAGGCCTATATACTTGATCTTTCCTTTCATGTACAGCTATGTTTCCCTCACACTTGGGTGTAAAAGGAAAAACTTTCTCAATATACTCTCATGCTGTCAAAAGTACCATAGTACTTTTAAAATTTCTCATGGGTCATGTCCATTATTGATTTAGCTGCCATTCTGCTTCAGCTCTGGTACTCTGTGCTATGGGACCTGTCAGACAGAACATACATGCATAGAAGCTTCTACACACACATTAAAGGTGGCGATAAATACTGTATACCGTTGTACAGTTCTTGTAAACAATTTCATGTGAGCCATTAACATTTTTACAAGATTTCTCATTAAATATTCATGATGAATGGCATGATTGGTACTGTCTGTAAATTTTGGACACAGCTCAGTACTCTGGTAATGTGTGACCTGACTTTATGAGACTTGGAGCATGAATGCCTGTACCACAATATTTGAAGAGGAGTGCTCTGAGAAGACACCAGGCACATCCAAAGTATGAAGACAATGACAGATCATTAAGTATGCACACACACACACACACACACACACACACAAAAAAACTCTTATGGGCATCTCAACAAAAATCTCAAACCCTAATATACATACATACAGCATACCAACTACCAACACAAACATACAGTGTATGCACACATAAACATGTTGTTATGTCACCATGACATGCACAATATCTTGAGTAATATAAAAGGTACACAAAATGTCACATTTATTTCTATTTTAAACTGCTGAGGGCAGTTATTGTGGCATATTTCATTGAAAATGTGTTATGTTTTTACTTAATTTACAGTGGTGTGAAAAAATTATTTGTCGCCTTCCTGATTTCTTATTATTTTGCATGTTTGTCAAACATAAATGTTTCAGATCATCAAACAAATTTAAATATTAGTCAAAGATAACACAAGTAAACACAAAATGCAGTTTTTAAAAGGATGTTGTTATTGTTAAGGGAAAACAAAATCCAAACCTACATGGCCCTGTGTGAAAAAGTGATTGCCCCACCTGTTAAAACATAACTTAATATGGTTTATCACACCTGAGTTCAATTTCTCTAGCCACACCCAGGCCTGATTACTGCCACACCTGTTCTCAATCAAGAAATCACTTAAATACGACCTGCCTGACAAAGTGAAGTAGATCAAAAGATCTTCAAAAGCTAGACATCATGCCGAGATCCAAAGAAATTCAGGAACAAATGAGAAAGAAAGTAATTGAGATCTATCAGTCTGGAAAAGGTTATAAAGCCATTTCTAAAGCTTTGGGACTCCAGTGAAACACAGTGGGAGCCATTATCAACAAATGGCGAAAACATGGAACAGTGGTGAACCTCCCCAGGAGTGGCTGGCCGACCAAAATTACCCCAAGAGCGCAGCGACGACAGACCTAAGAGGTCACAAAAGATCCCACAACAACATCCAAAGAACTGCAGGCCTCACTTGCCTCAGTTAAGGTCAGTGTTCATGACTCCACCATAAGAAAGAGACTGTACAAAAAGACTGACCTGCATGGCAGAGTTCCAAGACGAAAACTACTGCTGAACAAAAAGAACATTAAGGCTCGTCTCATTTTTGCCAGAAAACATCTTGATGATCCCCAAGACTTTTGGGAAAATATTCTGTGGACTGACGAGACAAAAGTTGAACTTTTTGGAAGGTATGTGTCCCATTACATCTGGCGTAAAAGTAACTGTATTTCAGAAAAAGAACATCATACCAACAGTAAAATATGGTGGTGGTAGTGTGATGGTCTGGGGCTGTTTTGCTGCTTCAGGACCTGGAAGACTTGCTGTGATAAATGGAACCATGAATTCTGCTGTCTACCAAAAACTCCTGAAGGAGAATGTCCGGCCATCTGTTTGTGACCTCAAGCTGAAGTGAAGTTGGGTTCTGCAGCAGGACAATGATCCAAAACACACCAGCAAGTCCACCTCTGAATATCTGAAGAAGAACAAAATGAAGACTTTGGAGTGGCCTAGTCAAAGTCCTGACCTGAATCCTATTGAGATGCTGTGGCATGACCTTAAAAAGGCTGTTCATGCTCGAAAACCCTCCAATGTGGCTGAATTACAACAATTCTGCAAAGATGAGTGGGCCAAAATTCCTCCACAGCGCTGTAAAAGACTCATTGCAAGTTATCGCAAACACTTGATTGCAGTTGTTGCTGCTAAGGGTGGCCCAACCAGTTATTAGGTTTAGGGGGCAATCACTATTTCACACAAGGCCATGTAGGTTTGGATTTTGTTTTCAACCAGTAAACCCACTTTGTACTTCACATGTATTTTATTTTATACTTATACCCACTTGGTAGTTAATTTATTTTCTGACCTGTATTATAGTGGATTATGTTTTTTGCTAGTACTTCTTTTCCTGTGTGCACTGACGTGATAGTGAGCTGCTATAACAAAAGAGTTTGCCCTCGGAGATCAATAAAGTATTTCTGATTCTGATTAATAATAACAACCTTCATTTAAAAACTGCATTTTGTGTTTACTTGTGTTAGCTTTGACTAATATTTAAATTTGTTTGATGATCTGAAACATTTAAGTGTGACAAACATGCAAAAAAAATAAGAAATCAGGGAGGGGGCAAACACTTTTTTCACACCACTGTATATTCATTCATTAGTCCTGATGCTCTGCAGTGCAATGTGACTGTGTCAAGCCATCTACTACTAAAAATGTCTCACCCGAACATATTTAATGCACATTCTCCTCCAATTAATATCCAGCAAAGCTGCTGTCTTTTTCATATCTGATGAAAACTCGGGGTGGTTACCAATTAGTCTGCTGTTAATTATCTCCTTCTCCTTTGATCTTGACTATGACTGCTCTGTCAGACACACTCATTTATTCATCTCCTTTGCTTGGTAAGATGGACTTTTTGGAGATTGCACAGATTGATGCACATTAAAAATGGCTTCAGAAGCAAGCTGGAGTCTTGTGAGAGCGCACACATGGCTGTTGCATTTTCTTTGTACTGTATGTCTGTAAGTCTTGCATCTCCAGATCCCTGCTGCGTAAAGCCCAAACTATTTGAGCATCAAGTATATATATATATGTATGTCTTTGCTTCAGAAAAACATTACACTCACACTGTCTGTCAAACTTCCACCAAAATGCTCGCAATCAATACTGCCTATTATTATGCTCTGCCTACAGGCAACCTTTCCTCTGATACTCTGCCCATGACATGAAATCTCTACCATAAACATCAAACAAGCCTGCCCATGTGCAGTGAAGGAACTGAATATTTAAGTAGGGCTCACATTGATGAACACCGTGGAACCTTCGTTTGTGTCGAGAGATAATATTCTTAGTTCTTCCTCTGTACAGTGGACAGTAAGTTGAATTAGTTTGACGCCCAGGATTAGCATTAGCGTCAACATAAGAGACAACCTCGGCAACTGCCACCAGGCAATGAGAACTAACATGAACAGGAAAAAAGAAGGTGCATGCTTTGTAGTACAGTATGGCTTTCCTGAAACATTGTGGCAGTTTTGAACTTGCCAGTAGTTTGAGGGAGTTTATTTTGAAATGCTATAGCATATCTTGCTGTTCACATTGATATCATTGCTTTCACTCACACCTTTATTCACACTAAAACAGATTTCTTCTTACTGTGAACTGGCAGACAGCCTGGATTTCTGAATGGCATCGACCCAAATTAGTATGTAAATGAGATACAGCTCATGCATTTAGAGCTCTTTGATTTAAGCAGAATATTGTATATACAGTACAATTCAGCTGTGTGCTGCTTTTCAATGAGATGTCAATGTGCTTTATTAAAGATGTACCTTTTTAAACATATTCACATACAGTATGGGTTGAATAAGTAAGCTCCATGTTTCACAGTCAACATTGAGAGGAAGTGAGACAAAATTGAGAGAAAGCAGGGGGAAAGAAGAGGCGGAGGAGAGCTGAAAACGAGATGGAAATCTGTGTCCCTCAAGTCCCGTCTTTGAATCCCTCCAGTGAAGAATCCCACTCAAGGGTAAAGGATAATCTCCAACTGAGAGATGCTTCCCTAGCTTGGCCAAAGCCTCAGCTGTAAGAAAGAAACAGCCTTCTGATCACAGTACAACAGGTTAAACAGATTACAAATAGCTAAGTGAGCAATGAGACACAGTCACAAATTAAAGACCACTTCAGTCAATTTAAAATGGACTCACATTGGAAAACGCATAACATACAGTTAACATAAATAAACACAGGGAATTTTTTTTTTTTAGAAAAGCTGATTGGCAAAGAAAACCAGACATTTTAATTAAGCAGATAGTTTTATGAAAGAAAATTAATGAAAACATAGTCATTGTTACTGCCATGCTAATCTGCACTTCTTTTTTTGTTATGTGTTCATGGAGTGGAACAATTAAGGATTGATTGCTTTTAGAATGAGCCATATCTCGGAGGTAAGCTTGCTGTCAAACCTGTAGCAATGATTTAATTTCACTCAGTTAATCAATTTGTTATGCTCTTCACATTTTTTGGTGTAAGCGCAGACACCATTTTCCACTTCATGAAGGAATGCCATGGAAAGAAAAAATCAAACAAAACCATATCAACTTTGCTCAGTTTTATGGCTCTAAGAACTGAATTTCATGCTAATGTGTGCTAATTATTTTATATTTTTTCCTCTTCTGTAAAGCAATGTTTATTGTTGCGCTGTCTATTGGAGAAGGATGTCATTGCTAATGTCCTATGGTCTGGAATAAGCAGACTCACCGCACGTCCTCCTGGGACATGGCTAATTACGTGTTCAGAATCTGCAGCATGGCTCTCTGGGCTTTTATGCCTCTGTCACTTCTCATCCACTCAACTGGATTGGATATATCCCAAGAACAACCTACAGCCTTGATTCCCTCTGCAAAAACAGGTCACTGTGAGTTCGCAGGGTGGGGAATGAGTGTAATTATTGGGATACAGATGGGCACAGAATGCGTAATGGCAGAACATGCTTTGACCCCCTCTTCCCCCCCAGGTACACAGAACAAGTAAGACACTGGCTATCCCACAAGGCAGTCACAGCCCTCTTACAGCCCCGGATGTATGCTAGACTACTTCTAAGAAGATTGGGGGTGTTAGAAACCAAGCATTCTTGGGCTTTGGGATTAGGATTTCTGGATCAACTTGGATCAGCTGCATTATGTAATCGTATTGACATGAGGAATTATTATGACAGTCTAAACCAGAAATACAATAATCTGCATTAGACAAAGAGAAGGAAGAACTATAGTTTCATTCTGTGAGATTGTGTCATGGCTTATCTTGGTAAAGCGGTATCTTCCCATATGAGAGAAACTGATCATTGCTTCAGGTTCTCAGTTAAGCTGTGGCATACTGGCATACTGGAGCTTTGATAGTTATCATCTGCCCTTTGTAAGGTTCAAAGTCAAAATCAAGGATGTTCTTTCCGTGCCAGTTTAATTATTGAACCAAAAAGGGAGACTCAAACTGTGGGGAATTGCAGTTGGCACATTAAAACCCAACTCAAAAATACAACTTTCTTTTTCTATGTGCACCACTTTATTCCTCTCTAATCTCGAAAAGTAAACTACAGTCCTGAAGGGTGGAAAACAAGCCCGTTGACAACCTCCAAGCCCAAGGGATGCAGTTGAACGCATGCTTGGTTTGTTTTATTCGCATGTAGACCCTCCCAATTCCCTTGTCTGCGTGTGTCTCTGTCTTCTGTCTGAGGGGCAGTGGATCAGAACCCCCTATACATGCAGTACACAGTTAGCAGGTCATTCTTCTGGAGCCCCACATAGCTGTCAGCAAGCCGGGCCTGCCAGATTTATCATAGTCTCTGAATTTTGTATTTCAGGCTTGTGAGGGCAAAAGTTGATGCTGACGTTCTGAGTGACAAGCTGCTTTACCGTACGGAAATTCCAACTGGACCGTTCCATATTCATGCACTGATTTAAATTCTGGCACTGTACATGGGTTTCTACAAGATATCGAGGAAGACAGTCAGTGTATCCTATTCAAATCTCATACAGCTGTCTTTGTGGAACATTGCAAGCTGTACAAGCAAGGGCAGAGTACACTGAGCAGCAAGGATTGTTAGTTTGTTTAAGTTTCAAAGGTTATTTCTACACTAATAGCAAATCGGTTTCAGATAGTGTTTAGAGGCTAACATGTGTGCTACAGATGGAGGTTGCCGGGTAGAAAGTTTCCAGTGTTTTGAAATATTTGAATTTGAAAGACATTTAAACATATTGCACCGCCTTTAAATGAATACGTTTAATTTGAAACATACAGTATGTGAGTCTGAGTGGACAATACTTTTGCCTCACCTTTCAACCTAACATACTATATGTTAACTAAGAATGTGGAAGGAGTGCCATGTGTTATACCAACAGCACCACGGCCTTCGGCCTTGTATACAACACTCAACAGTGTTGTTCTGGTCCACGCCTTGTATCACATTCAGTCCCACAAATAAATTCCTTCTTCAAATGAGTAGAAAATACAACATTTGTAGGTATAGCTTTTTATAACATGTTGTGCCCTAAGTTCTGACATTTTGGCTGTGAATGTTTACCAAAACATTTGTTCAGCATGTTGTACTGCATGCCCCTAAAGCCAGGGGAGTGATAATCAGAGCACAGACCTGTTATTTGTATATTTTATTGACTTGCTCCGGGGTCTTCAGCAGGGTCTCACACTCTTGCGTCCACAAGACTAATCGCAGGCAGGTCCCAAGCTTGTAAGGTAGGAGCACACAAGGCAACATAATAAACAAGTTCAAAGCACAACTCTCTTTGAAAGACATGCATGAGTCACTTCCCCAGGCCAAATATGATGTGTGTGCTGCCACTAGTATTACATTACAGAAATCTTTGGGAGAGAGCGACTGCCTGAGTGCAGGGTAAACTTCAACATTATGATCCTTGGGACAATGAGATTTTATTGAGTAGCCGTACTCTGGGAGCTCTCTTTTCTCAGACCACACAACTAATCAAAACTAGTCAGTTCAGGTTGGGTTGGATTTTAGAATTGCTGTCACCATGTTCTCTCTAGAACAAAGAAAAGCAATGTATGTTCACACAGCAAGAAAATGTGTTATTTCAAATCTAATATGTGGGATTTGTGTGTTCCAGCTGTGCAATTCTTTTTTTTTTTTTAAGATGATTTTTTTTGCATTTCTGCTCTATGATATAGTCACAGTAGAGAGAGATAGGAAAGGCAGGAGAGAGAGAGAGGGGGGATGACATGCAGCAAAGGGCCGGATTCAAATCCTGGCCAAATACTGTATGAATAGACAGGATTCAAACCCGGGCCGCTACTGTAAGGACTATTTACTGTGTATTGGTTGTACGAGCAATTATGCAAGCACACCGATTATTAGCACATTTTTAATGTGCCCTCTAAATGCTACAGAGAGTAAGTTAGAACCTTCTTGATTCTTGGTTCTTGTCAACTCAAGTAGTGATGCAGCTTACACTCACCATTTTACTCCACAACAGCAAAGGAGGAGGTTGAGTACACCTGTTTTTTTTATTGCTGCTGTCACTGCTACAGTATGTTGTTGTTTATGCTGTATATGACACCAAACAAGCACCATGCAACAGGGGAAAAATCACTATGAATCCAATCACAGCAGTAAGAATGAGTAACAAATGGGATTTGTATCACATTCTCCAATCACATGTGAAAGGGGCTTGCAACAGATTTGAAGAAATTGACTTAACGTAATTTGACTAAGCTTACTGTACATTTAATTTAACATGCATTGGTTTGACATTCCAAATAATCCACTCAGTCTCAGAACTGATGAGAAATGTGGGGTGGTTGTGGGATTTTGAGTTTACATGTGGGCAAGTGCTGCTTTAAAGGGAATACCTGAGGTGTTAATGTATATAATTACAGTACATTACATTACTTTTTTTTAATAAAAATGAATGTAAGGTATCAAGTACACAATAACCATGGCATTACTGAAAGACTATAACATGGAACAACTATTGTTGGTGTCATGCTGACTTATATTGAGAACACTGTATACTGGCTGACCATTCCACACCTTTTTACTTACTGTGGACACAGAGACCTTTGTAGTATTTGTAGTATTACTGTATTGTTGTACTGGTGTGACTTTCACTCATTGGTTGACATCTATGTGTAAAAATCCCTATGCACTCTGACAAAGATAATCCTGTCATAATAAAGCTACCGGTCTTCTGGTATTAATTTCTCCAAAATAATTGTGTTAGGGTCATTGGGGATGGGTACTTAATTCCTTGAAGCTTTACCAATTTACAGAGATATTTTTTAATTTCCTCTCATGAATAAAACACACAAAGATGTGATGTACGGCACATCTTGCAGACAGCAGCCATGTATAATGTTTTGTCCTCTCCCCTGATAGATGCTGTCTCCAGTCAGACTGATCACTGCCACACCCAGGAACAAACAGGTTAGAGTATGGTTGGACAGCGTGACTAAATCATTCCCTTTAACACACGTGTGTGAGCTTGCATAATATCTTTCCCACAAACCATTTACAATCTGACAAGCAATAATGAATGCCAGTAGACTTATTGCCCTGAAAGATAAACTTTAATCAGGCTCCTTTGCCTTTTTTGTGTTTGAGCATGCCTTGGCATATCCTGTGTTGTATGCTCCACAGTGAAGGCAAATAGCAAAGTTATTTAAGATTTTTCATTTAAATGTGAAGGCCTCTACTAATATAATCACCTACGAAATTGCCGTGAGTGACCCTCCAATCAATCTCTGTTTGATTCATTTTAACCACAGACTGTTGTTCCATTAACTGAAGCACATGGGCTGCACTTTTTAAACTTGTAGGATGTCTGGAGATTTTTATCTGTGAATGTCAAGATTCATTCAAGTCCCATCGGGTGTTTCAGCTGTACAATGTAATTTGTGCACAGAAGTTTCAGTTCAGGGAAAGAACTATTATTATCTTTATCTGCTCTGTTTTTTGTGAATTTACAGGCAATGTACAACACATTGCAAATAATTAATGTCATTCAAAAGCAATATAAAATAAGTTACAAATGTAGTAAGACCAAAGATCTATTTAAAACCAGATAATATAAACTATAGGGATCTCTGGAATCCATCATTTTAACACATCCCATATGAGCAACACATGCTACAATACATGCTATCATTTAAATACAATGAAGATTGTTTTAGTATTTAAAGTGCACAGATTGCTAACCATTCTGCCAGTCTGCAGGAGACATTACATGCATCTGCATGTTAATGATTATTTTTAAATTGATTCCACAAATTCTTTTGAGAACTCAATTCATTTGTCTTTTTAATAATGCAAAATTTAATAATGAATCCAATTTGCTTCTCCTCAGTGGCCTCCTGGATTATCCTAGGATGCAGAATACCATCCTGGCATCTAAATGCCTTCAATACAAGATTAACAATTGACAAAGGGTTGCGGGTTGCAGGGTGATTATTGGCTGCAGGCGAAGATTAAAGCAAAGCAGCAGCACAGCTGACAGTTTGGTTATCTCTTTTGGACTAAATGAAAATCATGGCCTGAATCCATCAAAGGAGATTAGGAAAATGTGAGCCCATTACTGATGTCCTCTCACAGGTTGGTGTGTCTATATATGTCTGTCTTTCTTCAGTCTTCGATTGGAAGCCAAATCTGTTGATTCACCTCTGCCGCTCAGTGAAGTAGACATTCCCTTCCACCAGTGTCAGCAACCTCATTTGTGTACTCGACTCAACTCGAGAGCTGTTGCTTTAATTTTCTTCAGTAAACAGCTGTTTGTAGCTAAAAAGAGGAAACTCACAGTACCTGCAAAAATAATGAGCTAGTTAAGATTCTGTGAATGGCCTACAACAGATAATATAATGAGAATCAGCCTACTGTAAGAATTTTTCAGCTGAAAGACTGTGGGGGTTTCGTTGTTAAAGTTGTTAAAGAGCTGGTAACTCTCACTAGACTCTGGAGTTATCAGGAGGGTAGACTGCCCCCTCTAGTTATTAGCATCCAGGAGGTCTGCAGCACCACAATATATTTCGCCCACTGAGTGACAAAATCACAGCTGACATTAGGCCCGTCAAGGGCACATTTCCCTCACCTAGAGGGGGGACCAGTAGGGAGACGCAAGCGAGTGTATGTGTCAGTGAAAACAACAGTGTTTTATGAATTTCTTGGCCACTCACATTCCCCCCCCCCATCAACCCACTCACCCCACCCCCCTCTTACCAGGGGAGAGAAGTCTGTGTGATGTGTGTTACATGTTAAATCTAGGGTCTTAGGGCCATGTGAATCTAAAAGCTAGCCTGTTGTCAAAACCAATTTTGTACATCACAGAGGGGTGCCACGCATTATCATAACACCAGCTCAGCAACTAAGGCTTTGAATTCATAATCAAACAAAGGTGGGCAGGACAAGGTGTTCCAAGGCTGTCATTCAGATATCTAATATGAATGAATAGAAAATGACAGTGGAAAGTTACCATTCATATTATGTAAAGGAACAGAGTGTCAGTCAAAATCCAAAATATATCTGGTATCCTTGACTTCTGACGGAATATCCAGAAACAAATGTACTATACAGTGCTCAACATTACTTGTAAATAAAGTTGAGTTAAGGTGTGTTGAAGGTAGAAAGGCCTCTGAGGATGTGGTTTAGAAGTTAAACAATAGTCAACTGGTCGATTAGTCAATTGACAGAAAAAAAAATCAGCAACTATTTTGATAATCGATTAATCAAGTTTTTTAAGCAAAAATGTCAATAATTCTCTGGTTCAAGCTTCTCCAGTGCCAGGGTTCACTGTTTTTCTGTGTTTTATATCATAAACTGAATATTTTGTTGTTGATCAGACAAAAAAAGACATTTGACAACATCTCATTTTGACTCTGGGATATAATTATGGGCATTTTTCACTATTTTCTGACATTTTGTAGACGGAGTATTTGATTAACAAATAAAATATATGTATAGAAAAATATTGTATATAAAAACAAAAAATATTAGTAGGTTAATCAATGATGCAAATAATCATCAGATGCAGCCCAGATGTTGTTAAAAATTGTGTTTTCTCATGGTAGCAAAAAAGTGATTTTAAGATCTAAGCATAACGTGTTTCTTAAGATCCCCAAAATAATTACTTTGTAATCATGATTATTCTGTGTTTGCAACATAACACCTGCCACAACAATTTTTTTAACATCAGACAACAATTATTTTGTGATCACATAAATACAAAGCTTGTTGAATTATAATGAATACATAATCATGAGAAAACAAAACACAAAAAATGATTATGTCTTCTTTGGTCCTTTGGCCAGCTCTAGTCATCGCAGTATTTTTCATAAATTGAACACATTATAACATTTCTGAATATTGCTGTAATTGTAAAATTAAAAAAAATCTAACTGCTTACTTTGTATTACTTAAATACACATGCAACTACAACACTATGCAGAACATTGCATTTTCACTCCATCTGAATGCCAAGTTTATAGCATCAAAACCCACATGAGACCAGACAAAACATGCACCTGCAAAGTGGTTTTGACAATGGTGAATCAGACATGGTTACATGAAGCATATGGGCTTGTAGAAGCACTTACTAGTTTCTTAGTAGCATGCTGAGATTCTCCATCAACCACCATCAGGAAGTTGCATCTTCCAACCTGCAATGGTGAGACTTCAACCCAACCTTAGATCAGACTAATTAACAGCGAGAATTGGTTTGTATAATTATTCTGCTCCTTGGAGCATGCATTTTAGAGACATGCGTGTCTAATGATAAAACAGTGCCAAATGCCAGTAGTTGGTTACGTACACTCTCTTAGGCCAGGCCTGTCATTAGTAGCATGAAGAACCCACTGGTGTGAGAAAAGGCGAAGAGGGAATCATGTACTGCAATGGGGTAAACAAAGAGTGGGTCAAAGGCTCTGCAGCAGCCAATGAAAACAGATCATAACTTTCTTTGTGTCAGAGAACCGCAGCCTACATTGTGCTCATTAACACACCAATTTTTCATGATGTGTGAGACATTTTGTATCAGGCTTTATAACAACATGTCTTTGAAACCCTTATAGCACTTTGCCTCATAATAAAAGCTGAGCAAACTCTAAAGTTGAATTGATGTTCAAGGAGGCATTGTGACTTGTAAGAAATACATCCAGGATTATATATAGGGCTGTTAGTATTATAACAGCACCACACTCTATCTATCTGTAATGGAAAAGATTTCACAACACTTAGAGGTAGAATATAATAGAAAGTACAAAAGGATTTGACTTACTAAAAGTAGATGAGGAGATGTTCAGTTTGATTTTAAATAGAGCAGATACATAGATTTTTGATATGATGATTTTGATATATCAGAATGGGTGTTATATTTTGTCATAATGCATCTGTTATGTTTAGGTGTATGTATGTATGATTGGGTGTTGCAAATTATTTGATCAGCCTCTTGAATCTTCATTCTGTACTGTATATAATACTGTTAACCCATTACAGAGCTAAGAGGCACTGGACAGCAAACGATAAAGTACAGGAGACCTGTGCAATGAGGTGGAAATGTCAGAAAGGTTGAGCACATCTATGTATAAAAAATAAACTTCCAAGTAGATCATAAAATGTATTATCTTTTCCAAAGCCACAAACAGGAGAATAAATATCTCAAATATCTCTTTTGGTATGCCACCTATAGACAACATTTTCCACAGAGAATGAATCGGAGACTGTTAGAGAAACACTGACAACGTACAGGGGAATACTACCAGTGTATGGACATGTTTTTTCAATCCTAGGTCAGTTAAAATTTATAATATTAAAATTTATAAAAAGTTATATTAGGTCAGGCTCCACATCAGAGTTTCTGTTGCTCTGATGGTGAGCTCCATATACTGTATAACTGATCATGCCATTGAGTATGTTTACATACATGAAATCTAGTAAAATAGCATTTGAGTACAAATGGGTTAAAACACACATTTTATGATAATGGAGCAAATGAAAATGTTCCGAGGTATGTGGAGAGGCACCTTTGCAGTTCCCCGAAACTGTGGGGGTCTGAAATAATGGGTCCTTGGCGGCGCCTGTACTCCATCTCTGCACTCCAGCAGATCGACACATAAATGCCATTGGACAGCTCATACTTATTATGCTCAGATGGTTTTGTAAATGAGACCCTGGCTGTTTTCTCAATTTGGAGCCTTAAGGCAGTGATTTAAAGAGATAAAGGGGCTAAATTCGGCACAAAAGCACCATCCAATATATCATTGACATGACCTTGACACACAAAGCAAACTGAGACATGAATCTAAAAGGGCATTTCCAAAGTTAACTGTGCTGATGATATAAAGGCGGCATACTAGGTCCTACATTTCTTACAAGGAAATCTCTCTGATAACTAGTGAATCTGCACCGCTAATGAGGTCACTTGAGTATACGTTTCAATGTAAAACCATAACCAGATGCATAGATAAAGAGATACATATAGACACACTGTAACTGACTGAAAAAAGTCCTTACTGTAAGGCAAAGTAGTTATAGGCCAAAGCAAGCAAAAAAGAAAATCCTTTGGATTGCTTTGATAGATATAATTAAGATCAGCCCTTTCCTAGGGTTAATATCTAATAAACCCTGTCCATGATTCCAATTTTTTTTCTTTTTAAAACTTGCACACACATATACACACACACACACGCACACACGCACATATATTAGAAGAGTTTAACCTCCACCAGGAAGAACCTTGGACAGAGAAGCACACTGAATATTATGCATCATTAATTTGGCTTAATGATTCAGATGATAGTAATACGGTCTGCTGATGTGATAGAACTGCAGGATTTTGGATGAGAGGTGGGCCCAAGTTCAGACTGTGAAATGTTTTAACAGGCCATCCTTTTGCTCGCTGAAAGAATTAAAAATGCTTGTTGAAAGTCATTGACACAAAAACCAGAAGTGACTAGGGCTATAATTAAGGAAATTAGAATGTTTACAAAGCACGATGTAGATTATATGTTCTTATACCTCATCTAATGCTTACACTAGGGAACTTTTGAAACCAAGACATGATGTGTTTCTTTCCATTTCAAAAATAATTACCTCTTTCACAGATTTGTTAACAAGCACCTATGGCAATTGTGGTGAGCCCCAGTTCTATAAATCTTGCAAACTGTGTGTGATCGTTAGCATTTGATTTATATTTATATTTTTCTCTGATATTTATTCACTTCCTTCAGTTGTTTATCAACCTCTGTGTCCGTGTCAGTTGTCCTTTCCTTTGACATCAGCGATAGCCATCTTCTCACACAATGATCTAATTAGACAGTCTGTGCCAAATTAAAGAACAACAACCTTGGGCAGACTGTCAGACAGGCATGTTGCAGGACAGTTTAGATAAATATTATAATGCGCATTGCATCAAAATACAATACAGAAAATGTTCATGCTTTAGCTGACTTCTATTTAGAATTTTGGTGAAACATATTTAATCTCAACTCACAGGTGAGCAGAATTCAGATTATTGATGTGTTCAAATGTTGTGTTAAAATGACATTAAAAAATGTACAGTACATATAATGAAATGAAAATGACAAAAAAATGGTTATACACATACGTTTGGAAAATATGCCAAACCAAAACATCTGTTAGTACAGTGTATTTGTTGCTCTATGAGCTTCAGTGAATGGCTAAACTACAGAGCAGTTAAAGGTGCTATTGCTAACATCCAGCCACTAAATGACACACTCCCCCTTCCATTTCATTCCAGTGGTTACCAGTTCGTTGCACAACCTGCATATTTCATGGTCAAGTGGAGTCTTTTGTGATAAAGTAATGAATTCATTTTGCAACATATAGCTATTGATTTAGGTTACTTCATGTGGTGGTGTTTCATGTAACATTATCTATTGTAATCTTAGGATATGGCTAGCTAACTTTAGGAAACCCATTTAGGTAACCCCCCATCATTTAATAATTATCAGGGCTCAAACTTTATTTCTATAGCACCTTCCAACAATGGCTACAGGGAGAAAGGACGACTGTATGATCATGTCACTATTTTCAGATTTTTTATATTAACGTGAGTACTGTAGCTGTTGAGCTCAATGCAGCTGGCTACATGGCTAGCTAGCCACAAGTTCCTAAGCAAAGTGTCTCATAATAGGGCTAACTGTTATATGAGATGACACCCTAAATAACAGTCACGTTTTGGGTCTAAACACTGTAATGGGCAGATTTACAGTAGTTCTAAACTTTAATTTATCTTCGACATGACACATTGGTAATATATTGGGATCCCACATCTACTTCGTTATTAAAGAAGAGCAACCGTCTTTTCATAACCAAACCAGTCCGCCACCGGCCCGGATGGACCAGTGATTGATCAGTCAACTTGCCTTGCATAAACTTGTTCTTGCCTTGCATAAACTTGACCCTGGCCCACTTTTACATCCCCTCTGATATGCATTTTCGTTATAATGTTACATTGTGTGAGGGAACTATAACGTTAGGTAACTGGACCCAACCGTTACTAATGCAAACGTAGCTCCTCAGGAGCTAAGATAGCTAATATGTGCTAATGTCAGTGTCCGTTTTTTCCACACTAACTGGCAACTATACCATGTGATACCAATGTCGTTATACTGTTGGCTCACAAACCTTGTTAGAAGCAGGAACCAAACTTCAGACATCTCACACAGAGATAAACAAAACATTCATTTTGGAGATATATATATATATATATATATATATATTTTTTTTTTTTTAGGCAAAGGGATACTTTTATTCCACACCTTTCTAAAAGTTTGGGGGATGTTTTTTTTTTTATATATATTTGTCTACATAAAAATGTTATCAATATAACCTTTAAAGGTTAATTACAGGATTTTTCTTACATATGGCACTGGCCCTTTATCCTGTAGCGTACTTCCAAATGCGTGTTGCACATTATGATGTGATTTTAGCATACAAAACACAAAATATGTTGGTAATACATTTATTTGAAATGTAACCATAGAGAAATTCTGGGGAGGCCCTGCCATCATCTAATCAGTCTACAAGTCTAACAAGTTGTTACATGTAACAAGCATTTACAAGTTTGTGATGAGACAATCTAATTTTGTATGTAGGAAAAATAAGAGTCACTTCAGCTACTGAATGGCCTTTTCTCATTAATATGCAAATCTATTTGGTAAGACGCTTCAAGAATCAAATCAGATCTCAGCCATTCTAAAGAAGATAGCTTTGATATAAAAGGTGAAATCATGTACCCATGTACTTTTCTTGCGTTCAATCAACAGAATGAATCAATAGTTGTCCTACATATCCTTTACTGTGCAAATATATTTCTGGCAAAGCACCCCAGCAATCTAATAAGATTATCTACATTATAGGGGGTAGCTGTTTTATAAGTATGAAGCTACTGTCATGTATCTATTGAGTTGTTATGTTCACAAAAAAAATGGTCTACACAGAGACAGACACAGTGGCATAATGTCTTGCAAACTCTGTATCATGCTGACAGGATATAAAAAATGACAGTATGTCATGTGTCTTGCCGCCACACACAAGAAAACAAACATCACACTTAAGAGCACAGAACTTCAAAATAAATCTCTTGTTAGTGTCAGTTAACCTTGTGACCTGTGAGACACATCATTCTCTCAGATGACCTGTGCTCTAAACTGTACACAGAGGCTTTTTTTTGCATATATATATATATCAGAAAAAAAATCCCTTTTCTGATTTTGCTGTGATGTGACAAGCCAGTTGGCTCCTTGTACACAGCCAATGTGGGTTTTCCATATCTTGTACAAAATGTCATTTTGTTCAAGAGACAATTACAGATTGAAGATTCAGACAGGAATGTAACTTACAACCCCTCTGAGCTATCAGCTCTCACAAAGAGAATCATTACATATAGAGTTTAGAGGAAACCATCAGTTATTGTGCCTATTGTGCATCAGAATCATGATCGAAAGCATAATGCCAGACTCTCTACATTATTGTTCTACAATTTCTACTTTTTTTAGCCTGTATGCTGTTTTAGTAGTTAAATGTTTATTTTATTAATTTCATCAGTGTGAATGTGTTTAGACTCAAAGACAGTTACAGTGACTGAATTAATGCGTCAGGGTGTAAATGGTGTGCATGCCCGCATATATCAGTTGAAATGCTAAAATTGCGATAATATTATGGGAATATTATGTTTTTTGGCCTTTTCCCTTTCATTTATTGTGTTATGTATCTTTTTTGTGCATGTAATAGGTTTGCAAAGGGAAAAATCCTAAAGTTCACCCCAAAGGGAATTACCCTCTCCCACAGAAAACACTGCTCCAAACTGAAAACATCATCGCTATGTAGCATGCGTCATAATGCACAGATTTAGCAGTTTCCACAAGTACACCTAAATATGAAATTAAAATAACATTAGATACCCTCCAGGCAGTCAATGGGCATAATGTTGTTATTGTAATGTAGAGACCAGTGCACAGTTAAAATGTTACCTATGAAAGATAAATTAGTTACAAATTAATAACTTACCACTCTAAAACGTCTTGCTCCAGCTTGTGAAGCTGGTTCGGGTTGTTCTGCCCGATACCAGCTGAATGGGCTTTGTTTTGGATCACACTACCTTTGGATCACATCAAGACACAGGGACCCGAAAATATAATTATGAACCTGAAAATGAGGATAATATGACCACTTTAAAACCTGGTCATTATCTGTGCTAAAATGTGAAAACCACTGATCTCAGGAATCACCTGAAAAGTGGTGTGTCTTTATGGGGAGGTGTTATCCAGTTCTATTCAGATTAATTATTTAGATTTCAATTCAATTTTGTTCGTTCATTTTCATCACTGATTACTATGTAAATCATAATTACAGCTAGCATGGCTCTGTTCAGGTCAGGCTGTCGTTGCTGTTCTGATATGTGCCAGACAGTTACATATATACAGTGTATTATGCAGAAGACTAGTATAATATGAATTAAGAACATGCTATAAAGACTAACTTGGAATATGGTCCATAGCCTTACTGCCTTTTTTAACATCGGATTCAGGACAGGTGACTTTTGCCTTCTCCATAAAATATAGACATGACAAATGGTGACACTGACAGATGCAGTCAGAGGATATTTAAACTGTGATAAAGTATGATTCAGATGGTGAAAAAAATAGAGAAACCATTAAGAACACAGTCCAAATACTTGACAACAGCACTCCAACGCATGTACACAAAGACCAGAGAGGATGGTGACAAGAGAACTACACAGGAGACAGCTTTTGCTGCTTCTACAGATATGTGGTCCAGTGTTAACATGACTTCCAACATGAGTTGGAAGAGTCTGTCCACTATATTGCAAGAAATTGGTCCCTGAAGTCCCAGTGTTTGGAAACTTTCTGCATGCAGGGTATCTGCACCGCAGCTCACTTGGCTGAAAGCCTACACTCATTGTTGTCTAACTGGGACATGGGTGAAGTAGAACTGGTCTGCTACACTGCAGATAACTGTAGAAATATAGTGGCTGCAGAGAGGGAACTGCGATGGCTCAGCTGTTTTGGCCATAATTTTCACCTCTCCATTACAAGCGGTCTTGCCTCTGAATCCAGAGCAGCCCATGTCATGGGCAAACAATTTTGTTGACATGCTCTTATGCAGCTGGTGCATGAGAGAGATGTTGCAATCTCAGTGGAAACCGAACCCTCCACAGCTGTTATTGTGGTGTAGTTTTATAATAATTTCAAAAGCTACAGAACAAATATTTGCAGTGTACTGTATATCCTTTTAAATTTTAAATAAGAATATATCTACTTGAAATGCAACATATAAAGTTGCTGCAATATGATGTTTGACCTTATTTTAATTTGGTAAAATTGTATTATCAAAGCAATGTATCTAAGACATTTCAAAGCAAAAAAATAACAACAAAAACCCAACAGTAAGACTACATTTTAGGGGATTTGTTGGTCAGTTGTGGCACACACAGCACCCATAGAAGCCGGTTGTTTCCCATTCATGCTCAAACATTAAACATGAACATGGATATGCTGGATGTTTAGGTGATTCCTGGGGTCTGTGGTTTTTACATTTTAAGCACGGATAATGACCAAATATTGATATTTATGGTATCTCAATTTCAACATTTTCAGCAATTTTAACATTTCAACTGATATATGCTTATAAAGGAACACTTACACACTTGCTCATGCACACCATTTACAGCCCGGCACATTAATTCACAGTCACTGTCTTTGTTTTATTCACTTCATCAGTGTGAATGTGTTTTAGACTCAAACATTTTAATGACAGCATACAGACAAGTGAAAAGTAGAAATTGTAAAACGATAATGTAGAGAGTCAGACATTATGCTTACGATCATGATTCTGATGCACAAAAGGCACAATAACTGACGGTCTCCTCTGAACTCTATATGTAATGATTCTTTTTGTGAGAGCTGATAGCTCAGTTACATTCAATTGAACAAAATTACATTTTGTACAAGATATGGAAAACCCACATTGGCTGTGTACAAGTAAGCAAGCAAAATATATTTATATAGCACATTTCATTCCAGGTGGAAGCACAATGTGCTGCGCAGAGCATGAGCTACCAAGGACATTGCAGCCTATATGGATAGTGTGAAGATAAAACATTAGACATGAATAAACACAATTAAAACAGACATAAACAATACATGTGAGTTAAAAACCATTAGGAAAGGAAGAATAAAACAAATCAAATAATTAAGACCAGCAACTGACCAGTAAAAATTACTAAGATGTGAATTAAAACCACAAGAAGCCAACTGGCTTGAGCCACTTGTTATGAGGTAACTTTTGTTGATTTGGAGATTTTGTCACATTTGTCATAACAAAATCAGAAATTTGTTGTTGAAAAATGAAAAAGGGATGTGTTTTTTTTTCAGCAGCTCCTCTGGGATATAAGCACCGTGTAGCGTTGAGACCAATCTGTTCCCAGGACGTCAAATACTGACATTTGGTCAATGCTGACACACAAGTTACCCTTTAGCTTTTGTAGGAGACGCCTTCAGAAACTACTTGGTTAGGTAGTAGGAAGTCACGTGATGTAAGTGACGTAGGTCACATGACATGGAAGACTTGTAACATAACGTAACTTAAAACTTTAAATATCTCAGCTTTAACTTTTGGTTTCACACAAGACACGAACCCCGGTCCAAGTTCTGTGTTTGTTTGACCCATCCATCGACCACACACTCACCTACCTACCCAGAGGAAAATTGCTGCTCACAATAGTCTTTATCTCATCAGAAATAAATCAGCTTCTTATTTGGAAATTACTGAATTCTGACCTGTTTCTCTTAACCCCCCCAGTAGAAAAACAAGAAAAGCAGCAGTTCTTTTGCTGTGCTCATAGAAAACACATGAGAAAATGTGTATGAAACGTGAAGGAAAAGTAATGCACAAAATCTTTATTAGAAGTTGATTACAATCTGGAAAATGTTTCACCCCAAAAAATGAATGTAATTTCATCACGCCTATATTCCATCTAAAAAAATTGAGGAAAATCTCACATCTGGCATTAACAACAGATACCAACATTCCTGTTCTTCCAAGCTGTCTTTTTAACATAACATACTATGTTTAGTCTGTGTTCTTCTTTTGTTCTGTGTCAGATCGTCGTTTATCCTGGTGTCTAGCGTCCCGGCCTTTTCCCCTCATGTTGTTATGGACTTATGGTGTGTTTCTTGATTTTTGTATTTTGTCTTCTCCCTTCTTGGAATTATTTGCCTGTTCAGACTGCAACTTGGTTTGCTGATCTCTGTCTGCCCGATGACCCCTGTAAGCTTGTAAACATTATTAAACCGTGTATGCACCTGCCCTACCTCCTAGTCTGCATATGGGTCCAGTTACCAGTTTTTCCTGTTGGACACTAAACGTAACAGTCAGTCCTGTAATAAAGATTCTAATAAAGGTTCTAATGCTACTGTTTTAGAGAGGTGCTGATATAACTGTATGGTCATTTTGGGGGACGTAGTTTGTGGTGCTGTTGAACGGCGTTATACTGAGAAGTTTTAATATTTGGTCAAACCTTTGAAATAAATTGGTTGAACAAAATATTGGAAACACCTCTCTAAAATGGTAGCAACAAAAACAACACTATAACCTTCATAAAGGTAAAATTTGAAAATGTTCATTGTGAAAACACTGTACTGTGACTGCTCCATCCACACAAATGTGTAGGATAGAAATCTTACACTAAATTATCAAATAGTACTTTGGGAAATATTTACAACTTTTCCCTGCTTTACACTTTGTACAGTGTGCAGTAGAAAAACCCAACCTGCCTGGGATACAGAAAAACACTTTAGGATATATGCATGATTTTCAGTCTTTTTCAAACGTATTCCCAGCAGCAGCTTGTTCCCAATAAGCACTCTTATATTCACTGGGAGACTAGTGAAGGAAGAAGAGACAAAACACTATGAAAGAGTTACAGACTTCAGCTGCTGAGAGTAATGGTGCATCAGTCAGCCACATCAAGAGCTCTGCAGAAAACTGGCCTGTGGGAAAGTGGCTACACAAGTGCTATCACGGCCAATATTTCGGGTGTAGCCAGTGGATATCCGTTTTCCGGATATCCGGGCCAAGACTTCCTCTGCAGTCTGATTAGCAACTTGATACGTGAGAAAGACATTTTGGCTAATCTCTTTAAACTGATATCTGCATATGAATGTAGATTAATTGTTTAAAAACATCTAATAAAAAGCTGAATCGTCGTCAGACGATAGCCAATGGGTTCTGAGATTGCATTTTGGCCAATGCGTTCCGCCTCTTTTTCTCTTCACACGGACTGTTTACCTGCATGCAACCAAAGCCCACTCAAACGTGATAGGTCAATACCACTCGCACTACAAATGGAAACCAGAATGCTTCCAATGCCAAAATCTTGGTCCCTTACCTACAGATTCTGAATTCATATGGAGATATCTGTTAATAGATTCCCATCACCTAAGAAGAACTATGTCAAAAGTGGCCTGAAGTTTTTCAGAGAGGAATTGAGTGACATCCAAGATGTTGGACATGGTTTGAAATCATAAGTCAAAATTCAAAGCAGTGTGTTAGTTAGTGTCAGCATTAGTTCAGGCAGGCCACGACGTCAAACTCAGCTCACAATCCCAGCTACATCAGCTGACAGCAGCTGATCTCAAGTCAGCACACATCAGCTGATGGCTCAGCTTATTCCCTTCTAAGCATTCAATTGGCAAATCTCATACAAGTCGCCTTATTTAAGCTGCTTTAGCCTGCCTACGCTTGCTGTTTCCTCTGCAAGCCACCCCATGAGAACGACCAGACTAACAGTGTACGTGCTTCAATTTACCATGCTGCTCGTCATGTCGATTCCTGTCCATGATGAGGATCCATGGCAGATCGACTGCATCCTGGATTCAAAGCACCAGCGATATGAATCAGAGGAAGGCATTGGGGAAGAGAGCGGCGTTTCCATCACCCGGCGCTCTCGTCTGGCAAGTAAACATTCAAATACTCCCAGCATTAATTAATGGCCAGTGCCCAGACTCCTGGAAACCTTATTTTGGAACCTTAAAGCTCCAGTCAGAGCTTCTCACGAAGAGCTCTTTGCATTGTTCAAGGAAAACATTACTATCAATCTCCCACCTGCAGATATTTCCAACTCCTGTCCTCAGGAAAGCCACGGAGAAAAGAAAACTGCTCCTGCAACTCCGCTGCAGTTCCAGCTCCGGCCACTGCTCCGCCGTCCAAAAGAACGAGAGTCCCAGCTGAGGCAGCCAACTCCGTAGACTTGGAGGATAATGCTGTCTGTCAGCCTTGTCCAACATCCAGACATCGCTCGCCACCATGAACTCCAAAATTCAAGCTCTGGAGTCCGGTTTGGCACTTTCAACAAGCCAGTTTTTTCAGGGCACAGCAGTCCCGTTTTCCTCCTCAAGCCATGCTTTGACCACAGGTCCAGCGCCTGCGACGCTGAACGATGACATCACTCTAGCAAACATCGATGGCAACACAGTCCCGTGGAGATCGCTGGGAAGTGCAGCCATATCCTAGCAGATGATTTTCTGCTAGTGGATCATCCAAATTCTAAACCAGATCGATGCATCTCTGCTCTCAGACATACTTTGGAAAATTGAGCATTCCTCTTTCAGAAGAAAAAATGTTAGGCCCGCTCAACGCTATAGAATTTCACCTTAGATAGCAACTTGATGCAGGTCTCCCTGCCTCTCGAAAAATGTAATTGCATCAGAGAGGTCATGAAAATGCACAAGAGGCAGTAGCAATTCAAAAGAGAATTGCTTCTTTGCTCGGGCATCTTAATTTTGCTATGCGCTTCATTCCCCAGGGACGCTCCTTTAAATCAGGCTGCTCGACCTCTCCAAATCTGTAGAGAACTCTGAGCTTGTACGCAGGCTGCAGATCCGAGCTCCGGTTCTGGTCTATTCTGTGCAACAATGGAATGGCATCTCATTCTTATAATGATAATCTAGAATCTTCATCAGCTATCCAGTTATATACAGACACAGCCCCTTCCGTTGTTTTTGTTTTGGTTTTTTTTCAATAATCAGTGGCCAAAAAAACTGCCATCCCTGCCAGCTAATGCTGCTTTTACTGCTCTAAAGAAAATGTACCCAATTGTTATAGGTTTTCTGGTAAACACTGGTCAAGGAAAAACGCTACATGCGATCTGGCTTAGCTAAGTCTACATTTAAAATGTATGATTCCGCATGGTCTTACTTCACCTCCTTTTATGCCACCTTTTGTGCCACCTTCAGCTATTTTTCCTGACAATATTTCCATCGTGCGTGCTTTGTATTGTTCACTTGTATTGTTGTTTTGAATCCCGCAAAATGCAGCCATCCTCCATAAAGGGACTTGTTGAAGGTATTCAGTTCCATCTGGCTGTTTGGATCCAGCCACCAACAGCCTGCTAGAAAACCCATTCATCGCTCCCTTTCACTCTCCCACACGTGCAAAATTGAGCACATATTTAAGGGATAGGTGCTTTGGTCCTTACACAGACTTATTATTAGAAACAGTCTTCCTCACAGCTTTTTACAGTGTAAAAGGGCAGTGAGGTCCCAGAACTGAGCCATACTGCCAAATCTAACTTAATGCAGACCAAGTTCAATATTTGGACTCTTGTCTCAAGATATGTATGAGATTTCAAAAACCATGTGCCACAGTGTGCCAAGTATATACTGGTTTTCATTCTGACCAAAATATTTCACTGATTACACCCTCATTTCTGTCTGAAGCTGAGGTAATCAGTTTTTGGTTTGGGTGATAATCTGCATTCTCTTTACTCCATAACATGTTTACCTACCATTTAGTAGAGTGAGTATGTTTAGCCAGAACCAGTCAAGCTCAGGAAAAATGTAGACAGCATAGGTAGAATGGATATTGTGATATATATATATATATATATAAACAGTATAAAACAACATATAAAACAATAAACAAACATCCTAATAAAAAGGCAGTGGGAAGTGTTAAAGTGAAAGTCATTACCTAAAAAGGATCACACTAAAGGTTTCCCACTATTAAACTTACTGACTGCACATAACACACTTGACATTACTGCTGGCATGACAGTTCAGCAGTAAAATGGCAAAAATGAAAAACTTACTCTACATTATCGAGGAGCTGCAGTCAAACCTCAGTGCACAGGGATGATGCTTCTATGTTGTCATGTAACAAGAGAAATTGTTTTGGAAAGAGTGTTAAAATTCACACACTAATATGTAAGGACTCTCTCGATTGTTTCACTTACAGTATATGCCCAAAGAGCAGAAAATACGCACAACTCCACCTGATTAAAAAGATCCTGATCTCAATAACTGTGAAAGAGACAGTATAATTTCCATGACTTACCCTATAGACCCTACAGAGAATAATCTGACATTAGACTGAAATCACTTTTTCAAATTACGTTAGCTATTATTTTCCCTTACATAATACGGCTTCCCAGTGCACAGCCTGCAGTTCAGTTCAATTGACAGCCTAATATGTCTGCATTAAGAAATGCAAAACATCTGTCCTTTGATGGTTTTATAAAATATTTTGTATAGTGTGCCAGAATATTTTCTGTCTGTATTATACCTGTCAAGGGAGGAGTGTTGGTGTGGCTGCACACACACAGTCTGCTGCTCTAAATTATTAGAATAGTTATGAGACTTGGTTTGAAGTTTTTTAGCCACACTCTCAGCTAATAACAACCTTATCTGTCCATGCCTAACTCCGTGGTGACCAACGGAAAAGTCTCCGTCATAACATGAACGAGAGTTTTATTTCTCTGTTGCAGTAAACACAACACATGGGCCCACCGATAGCTGCTGCGCTACATCAAGAGATCCTATAGACATTTATGGCTGACTATCAGTAACGTAACATTGTAATCAACATGTATTTTACCGTGGCTACAACTTCAGCTGGCATTACAGTTCCACACACAGAGGCGGTAGTGTCTCTCTCAAAGCACAATATGCTAATGTTAGCTTGACCACAGCAATGGTACCCAGCACTCCTCCGTCTAAAAGAGGAAGGCTCAACCTGTAGCAAACCGTTTTATATAGTCTATGTAGCAATCACTCTTCTCCATGAACAAAATACTGAGGCTTAAATGCAGTTTTAATCAGCAGCAGTAGCAGTAGCTTGAATGTTGCCCCTTTTCTTAAGCTAACATTAACTGAATAAATGATTGAAACTGGTGGTTGCAGTTTATTTTCTGTGTCCGCGCTTAACTATTACAGAGTTAACTACAGTGTTGTAATGGGGTGCAAAAAAGATATTTCACAAATAATGTAACATTACCCGGAGTGTAAACAAAGAAACCTAACGTTAGGCACCATAATATTTGTTAACTAAGCTAATGTTAGCTAAGCTAACGTTACCTGTGAGAATAGTGAGTGACAAAACTGATGATTTAGGGTAACCTAGTCTACTGAGAAACGGCTAAAAGGTATGATAACTAATTTGAATCACTCGTCCTATTGAGCTAAACACATTCATGTAGATATATTCAAAATTACTTACCCCTGACATCGAGGATGCAAAATAAAAATACTCCTGTATGTCCATTAAGCTGTTAAGCTCCTTGTGCTTCTAACAACTTCCTGCTTGTTTTTTTTTTTTAGATCTGTGGGTGGGTTTGTGACAAACTAGAGAAACTGAAGCTTACATGTAGATCTTGTTTTGACTCTTTGTTGATAGAAGTGAGACAACTCTAAGAACAGATCAAATATACAGAGTTGAGACTTGAATTTGATCACTGAGACACATTTTTGATATTGTGCAGGCTAATTTATAAGCCAATCAAGTTTTCTTTTGGATCTCAGGAGCTCATTATTTGACAAATAATGATCAGTGCAATGAGAGAAAAAAAGGAGCAGGCTGAGACAAGAGGAAGGCTATTTCTGGAGCTGAAAAAATGGTCAAATCTCATATTGATGTTAAATTGAGCTCAGTTATGTCTAGGAGAAATAGGCTGGACAAAGAAGAGATCTTATTTTGAATTTTCCTTTCCTCTGGGTACCTTTCTTTCTACCTACCTACCTCCTTCCCTCCCTCCACAGGCGGACCTTCTCGCTCTTTATGTCACTCTTTATACTACATCACCTGACTTCCTTAAGGCTTTTTGGCAGCCCTGTGCATCTCATACAAACGCTAAAAGGTACGTTGTGCATTTGTCTAGAATGCCGAGGGGTGTGACAAAATGTCGGTATTTGAGGCCTTGGGAATGAGACTGGGCTGGTGAGACACATGACACACAATCCACTCACCACTGAAGCAGCTTAATGGCCCAGCAACCCTTACGTCATACTTTATTTATAATGTTTTTTCAAGCCTGCATAGAATAAAGCCCACATTTTAAACATTAAGATGCAATTGCTGTTACAATCCCTTTTAAATATAAGATTAATTCACACTGGCTGACTATATAGATGCTCTCTCGCCCTCTCTTTACTGAAATCACTTTTCATATCAATGTACATGTAGCATTCTTCTTGCTAGCCTGATGTTAACTTCCTTACGCCAGTGTATACAGATGCAAATGGGAGCATGTCTAACTTCACTGCAATGACAGCCCACTTTTAGCATTTACTGAATGTATATATGCTATGTAACTAATAGTCCACATTATATAATGTAACAGTAATTTGTAATATTATAAAAAAAAAAAGTGCTGACAGAAAAAGTGGTCATACCTGGTGTTTCATCTGGACCACCTGTAACTGTGCCCGTCAACTGAGTGAAGGGGCGGGAGCTTCCTCTTCAAGCCACTGTGCCTCCCAAATATGATGCAAGACTTTCTAAAAATCTTTGAAAGTAACTAATTCAGTCAACAGTCAGTGGAATTGAAAATACAACTGACTGTCAAGTCCATGTTTGTTTACATAGAAGATTTTCCAGTTCAACTATAATACTGCCGCAAAATATATTTTAATGACTGCATTCTCTATGGTAAATTTCCATTTAGTTTTGGCAAAAGCATGATGAACAGCTCAGGATTCATCATATAGATTGTGATCACACACATGCACAGTAGCTACATATAAACTACATTTTTTACATTAATTAGTGGGTTGCATGCAGGCTGTAAACCTCTGAGGAACCTTTATTGGATATATGCATCAAAATGTGTTAGGTCAGATGAGTAGGCGTCTTGAAAGTTACATTAAACATGAAGCTATCAAAGATAACCTAATAAAACGGTGAGCTGTAGGTTTTGTTGGGTGTAATACTTGGTCATTATGCTGCAGCTTGCAAGAAACGACAGGAAATTTGTCACATCTGCATGGTCAGACAGTTAACTGACCTCACAGGCAACAAGCTTTATTAAAGTTGCTGCTAATTTCCCTGAAATGAACTTGAGATCAGGCAGGCTGATGTGAGCCGATGGCTTGACACTCCAGTGTACAAAGGGTCAGGAACTGTAAGCTGCACTATGCCATCACACTTTAAATCACTATGGTAATGTTCTGAGACTGAAGCTAATGTGAAAGATGTGTAAGTCAGTTAATTTTTAATGCCAGTTTTAGCTCAATTCTGAAGTTATCATCATCACCATCAAGCATTGGCACTTTGCTCCATTAGGCTCTTTGCAAGAACACTCAGGGTCATTTGAGATTTGCTGACATTAATAATGATCTCTTACAACAGGCTAGTATTCCCATACTTTTTTAAAGCTCCCTACCTAGTAACAGTTAGTTTTAAATTATCTGGATGTGAGAAAACATTAAAATAAATATGGTATAGTCATTTTTTTATTAGATAATACATTTTAAATATACAGTATAAACAACCTTTTTGGGTGGGAAAGAAGTACTTTGTGTCATTTAAATGATATTGCTGTCAAAGTTTTATAATCCTCATTAAAATAATTAGCACCTCACATGCCAGTCTGTAATAGTAAACAAGCTGCAGCCCCACAGCAAACAGAAAAGACATGTAACATGTTCTTTTGTCCACCTGAGTCACTTAAAGAGTTTAACATTTGATTTAATAAATTAGCAATAAGGGTATATAATATATTTACCTCAGATAAAAAATAATGACATTTAAATATAAACATCAAATAATATGTGTGCCATATGCAGTTTACATTATGTTCTTCATCAATAATATTTTTTGGGATAAAAAAAGGTTTGGAGACAAACTGTATTCTTTACCCATAGAAGAGGTGTTCGTCAGGGCTGCAATATAAGCCCAACTTTATTTAATGTGTAAATAAATGAACCTGCTGTGCAGTTGGATCAATGTGCTGCTCCTGCCTGGATAGAGAGGTGAAGTGTTTTACGATGATGGCCTTGTTCCACTGTCTCCTACTGAACAAGGACTACAGCAACAGGTGGACATTGTCACTGTCAGAAGTGGGCCCTGGCAGTAAATATGAAGAAAACTAATGTCATGATTTTTCTAAAATGTCCTAGATGTCAGGAGAATAAATACCAGTTTACCATAAATAATCATATTGAACACAGTGTGAGTTACACCTACCTTGATATAACCATAAGAGCATCAGGGAGTTTCAACATAGCAGTGAATGCACTAAAAGAAAAAGCTTGAAGAGGTCTAAATGCAATTAAGAGAAAAAAAAAAATTCCAAATTCCAATTAAAATTTTACTTAAAATATTTTATAGTGTGAACCAGCCCATTGCGCTGTATGGTAGTGAAGTATGGGGTCCACTCAGTCATCAAACTGTTGGGACAAACATCCAACAGAATCTTTACATGCAGAATTCTGCAGATATATTTTATTCGTACACAGAAAAACACCAACAAATGCATGTGGAGCAGAGTTAGGCAGATACCCACTGATAATTAACATTCAAAAGAGAGCACTCAGAGTTTTTAATCAATGCAATGCAATGTTTATGTAGTTTTCACTTACTTGTATTTGTATTTTTAACTGCAAGTCAATATATGCATTATTATTATTACTATATTATCTTACTTATCTGTATATATTTTAATAGTTTATGTTTTTATTTCTTACATGCTTTGGCAATGTTAACATCTGTTTCCCATGTCAATAAAGCCCAACTGAATTGAATTGAACAGTTATCCTTCCATCGCAATGCTCTCTCCCTCTATCACTCTTTTTACTGTTTTTCTCTATTTGAAGACTAAAAACTGGATGTTGCAAGTATTTGATATGTGTGACTGAAACCATAGCTTATCCTTGCCTACTGGAGCATTCAAAGCACAAGCACATGCTTTGCATGGTGCGTGTGTGCTGTGTACTGTGTGTGTGTGTGTCTTTGCATGATGAAAACTGTGAGAGATAAGGAAGTTACTGTGCAAAGCTCATGCCACAAAGGGTGGTTATGTGTCTGACAAAACCAATACTCACCTCCACAAACATTCCAGGATTGCTTTGCAAAATTACAGTAATTTTCAGTTAATCATCTAATGTATGCTTTCAAGAATATGATGATGTACTTGACAGAGTGAAACATTACTTATTTCTTGGCTGTTAACACTAGTGTTCATTCAACTTTCCCAGCAAGTGCTTCACTTTATTTGTAGACCTCCTATAAGGTCTGAGGGGTTTCCGCATTGGCTACTACTGTACTGTTTCCATACCAACCATATACTATACTCCTTTGATTTATATACTAATCAATCCAAGAGAACAAAGGACATAACATGTGCTTGATATATTTTTTTAAGTATAAACACAGATGGTGTTGAGATAATTGCTCGATTTTCACCAAGTGTAGAAGTGTGCACGATCACCAGTTAAATGATTTTGAAAATGAATATGCAAAGTGTTAGCAGCACATTCATTTTCTATTCACTATCTGTTTTGCTATTAATTTACAGCGTAAGTGATTTGTGATGCCCAAAGAGAAAAAAGAAACATTTCCAATCATCCCTAAGGTGATAACTGTGCAGTACGAGCATACTGGAGAATTAGGCAAAACTCCAAGTCAGCTCTCCGGGGCAGGACTAATCATGTTTCTTTATTACTCCCCAAAAAGCAGTGGTGTAATGTAATTTACAATACACCATGATGCCTCTCTGCATGCATCCACTTAACATTCTGAAATAATAATAATACGATTTCATGAATTTCTGCTGACTTATTTTCCGGTCCTTAATGTTTTCCTTAATGTCAGCAACACTATGTAGCATGGGCATCTTCCTAAAATACAAAATACACAAACACATAAGATACTGTGCCATAAATGTTTAAGGTAGTATGATGAAGCCCATGCTGATCTATGCTCAGTGACTTGATTTCAATTAATGAATAATTCAGCCTGATGAATTTGCACAATGTTGCATCAGAAATATAGTAATAAAAAGGAAAATTCCTTGAAGTAGAAATAACCCAGCATAAATGTTTCAGTGCTGGGTGCTGGTTTCCCACATGCAGGCAGGGCCACCACTGACATGAGGGGATGTCTGGGTCTCACACTAATATCAAGCTCTAAAATATTTGAATAATGGAAGAAACAGAGCCCTTCCTTTCAAATCGTCAAAGTGAGTTTCTGCCAAGAGGGAGACAGAGAAAGCCAGCCAGTGAGGGACAGATGAAGAACTTTGGTCAGTATCCACTCTGACAGGAATGACATTTCTATTCTTGTTTGCTTGACAGAAACCTATTGTTACTGGCTTTTCACACTGGTTAATGCACATCATTCCTATCAAAGAACATAAGCTTGATATTTATATCAGTCAAAACAGTCAGTTACTGTGCTGAAGCAAGACGCTCATTGTTACAAGATCACTGAACATGCTCTGTTTTCACACAGATAGACAAAATGGCATGTAGAGTGTGACAATGTCAATTAAATGAACAATTAATTCTGTTAACTGCCATAGTAAACTCATATCTGGCTAGCCATTTATAGCTGAAAGTGGACTACAGTTTCCATTTGTGTGATATTTTGACTTCATGAACTCTTCTGAAGAGCCACATACACTTCCACAAATTTGTGCATTCAGTACTTTGGGTGTGCACAACACTTAGCTTGAGTGCATGAGGCTAGAGAACAAGGTGGAATGGAGATGCAAAGGATAGCTAATGGAACCTCTGTTCTTTAACATATTCATTTTTAAAGAGATAGATTGCCAATGCAGCTGCTGTATCACAGCCAGGCTGCATGAAAGCCCTTACAATAATGCTACATTTTCACAGATTATTTATTAATCCGACAATGAAAGGTGCAACAAGCCACCTTGGAGGAGACACCATCCCTCCATTCTGTCTTCTGGAGGAAGATAGAGTGAAGGTATAAACCTGCAAAGACTCTTTTCACCCTGCACCCATTCTGGTTGGTTTTCATTGTTGCCGCTGTCAAAAGCTGACAGGCCTGAAACACCCTAGACAACAGTATCCTCCAGATATGTGCCCTTTCTGGTCTTCGGTGAGAGCTTGGAGGGACTATTAGAGATGTGAAATAAACTTGTGTGTCCTTGATAGGTGACTTTATGGGGGATGCTTCAATACTTCAATTACTTTTGAACACATTTTATCTCCAGGAGGCTTTGTTTTCGGTGTGAGTGAGTGAGTGAGTGAGTGAGTGAGCTGGTGCATGCATTAGCATTTGGTTTAGTGAAACTAATATGCAGCTTTTAGTCTAAAACATAATGATTTACACTTAGATACACCCTCATTCGCCTAACTGCACAGCATCAAACACATTTTATAATTCTGAAAGCCATTTATTCAAGTGAGTCAAAGCATAAAATGCACTTGCAGTCCAGGAAATACTGTACATACTGTACAGTACATGCATCATGATGACAAACATTAATCCAAAGGGTCTTCAGTCAGAAATTTGTAGAGCACAGCATCTAGTGAAAAAATGATGCTATTTTTCCTTTGTTATTTCAGTCTGGTGCATATCCATTAAAGAAAATGACTGCAACAACACTCAGTGAATCAATACAATCAATGGATTTCTGAAAAAAAATAGGGTTGAAACAAATACCACAACAACTAAACAAATTAGCGGTAGTTTGAAAGTCAGAAAATGTCAGCTCATGAGCTGTATTTTTCTTTTTAATTGTGCTGAAAGTGTGGGAGGGTAGGAAGGTTGGAGCTTTTCAAAGGGATTGTTTTTAATTATTTAGTTAAAACCAGCAAAGTGTGGTTTTGAGATTGGCTTACAGTTAATGGCCATTCATTGACCAAATGCCTGACCATGTCTAATTAATTAAGATGCCTTTGTATGGAGTAATGAATTCATATGTCATTCAGGGTGCAGGCTGTTATATGGTATGGCAACTGACAGAGTAAACTGCAATTCAACATAACACCCTGTCCTTGTACTCCCTGCATGGTGGAAGGTTTAGTAAGTTCTGTTAAAAAGAAAGACATATACACAGTGTACATACAGTATATATGTACAGTACTTTTCAAAATGGTGTGACACTTATCTGGGAATCAGTATATTTGCTATGCAGAAAGTGGCACATGATCATAGAGTTAAGACACCTATCACTTCATGCAACATGGCTCATGAAGACAATATGAAAAATACTATTGGTCAATGCTAAATATCTACTATTTCGTACACAAGTGGACCTTTGCCATTGAGTGAAATCATACCATCAACCATATGCTGAGCAAAGGAACACACATACAGTACAGTATAGATAAAGAGGTTACTGCCACAGTGAAAGCATCTCTAATCATTGATATTCTGAAACACATTCAACACAATTTACTTACCCCCCTCCAAGCTAAGACAAATATTACACAGGACCAGGAGCCATGGTGGTTGAGGAATTAATAGAGTTCTGCTGTTGTCAGTCGTGTTGCATTTTTTTCTGGCCATGCCATCACGGCTTGTGAGGAAAGCTGAGACTGATTAAATTTGATAGAGGGCGAAGAAGGGGAATATGTACACAGAGGCACACAGGGAAATTATCTGCAGGGGAGTTGTCAGCATAGAGAATCACTGTATGTTGGTCAAAGTGATTTTGTTTAAAGTAATCTGAGATATACAAAAGGATTTGGTAGCTGGGGTTTATTCAGAGGGTAGGGGAGAGGGTACGATAGGGATGCTATGAATTTTTATTTCATTTTGTTTTTCAATATAGGATGTGAACAGAGCCTGCCCCATAACCTTGCTTTCACCACATTATGTGTTTTGTCTATGTACACTGAATGCTTAATCTCCTCCTAGCACCATTCGTCAACGAATCAGGATTCACCAAGAGATCCAATAAATAACGCTGGTCCACCATTGAGCAGATTAGGTGTCAGCTAACTTCCGCTCTGCCCCATGTGCTATGTAGATGCCTCAGGGGGCCTGTGTCCCAGGAATGATGGGTAATAAAAATGAATCATAGATGAAGGCCAGAGACAGGGTGCTACAGCAGGAGTCTTGATGCATTAAACAGGAACAGTCGATATGTCCTCTTGTGATAATAGAGCATATAGGAGCCGTCGCCAAGCTATTTAACGCTTGTCACTCTAAACCACAGAGGCTATCAGGGCTACAACAGCAGACCTGAAAATGTTTCACGTGGGAGGTTAGGAATGATGAACTTTCACAGTTTAAATCAGCATTTTTCAAACCAAGAAAAATACAATGGTGTCAAAAGTTGCTATTTCGGTTCAACAATTTGTGAAGCCTGGGATCAGAAAAAAACAATGGTGTAAAATCTGCATCTCCACCCTGCTCTTCTGTTAAGTACACCAGTATTGACAAACAAAAAAGAATTCAATAAGAATAACGCTGATTTTCTTTCGCTTGTGTGAGCTACTTTAGTAATTAACAACAACACAAACCTAAGTGCTGCGTAGCAATAAGATTTAGAGCCCTGTGACTTTCCTCCCTCAGTAGTTAATTGCTTCTGATCTCACTTCCTTCGGTCATCATTCTGAGGAATGCTTTCTGCAAGCGTAAAAGCCACTTCCTTGTTCCACCTTTCAGGAATAATTACGTCCCCTGCACACTGATGGATATATTAAGAATAGAGGCAGAGAAAAACCCACTAATCTCGTGCTTTCTCAGAACCACATAGGATTTTTGCAGCATGTCACTCTATACATGCTCTCTCACTGCAAAATTGGAAGTGTATCAAATTGGCCCGCAGTGATGGAAACTGTTGTTGAGAATGTGTGTCACTTCCAAGGAAGTAAGTACATCAGTTACATCAGTGTACCCTCTAATTGAATAGGATATGTCAGTTCTGGACAGCTTTTGCACCCGATGGTTTTGCATTATTACATTAATATGGTGCATATTTACAAGACCTTATACAAATGATATGAGACTGCCACAGCAAGGAGACAGGCCATACTAATCACTGTCAAACACAGTCAGCCGACCTATAAACTAAGCCATGATGTGTGAGATGTGAACTCTCTGTGCCCTGTGCCATAGCTGTACATAGTAACAATTATTGACACTTTCCCATTAAAAATGTATTCAAGAGATACACTTATGCAGAAAGAAAGCAGGAGAAGGAAGTGTGTTTATAAGTGAGTGTGAAGGGATCAAGAGAGCTTGGGGCTTCATGTTCAGTCAGTGTGCAGTTGTAAATACCTATAGAGCTAGATGTGTTGAGATTTGGGGAAGACTTTTATTTAAAGGAGATATTCCCTACCCAGATACCCTTGCATTTTAGACATAATGTATTTGTTCTTTTACAATGAAATGTAACAATTTACAGCTATCTCTCCCTCAATCTGCCTTCTACTTCTGCTATAGTTAGTTGTGACAGTGTTTTTGTAGTAAAAAAATAGACAGATGGAAGAGAGAACACTGAAGTGTTGTATCAAGGCCAATAAATAACAAAAACAGTTTTAAAAAACCCAGCAGCATTCTAGGCTTTCTGTGCAACCTTTTGCACAACTCAGGAAACAGAAAACATTAGTGGACAGGTGCAGATATTAGCATGTTTGTGATGTTTTACAACGTTGTTAATACAAACTCAAGACTTCCTTCAGCTCCTTCACAGTGAAACCCTTCCAGCAAAGCCTTCCTAAGAGAATGTATTAGCTTTTACGTTGAAACAGATGCAGACCTTGTTAAATTATACTTAATTATCTTAGCAAATGTTTAGGTTTTTAGTAAGTAGAGGGAGAACTGGGTCTAAATCTCCACTTGTACATGTTTTCCTTTTACTGGATTAGCCCCATGCTGAGGCAGGAAAAACCTTGATAACTTTGTACTTAAAAACAGATTCCTAATTACACAGCCTTTCACTGCATTGCATTCTGGTATATCAAGGTTAAGGTAGGTGGAGCAATTATTGTATCTGCCTCTTTAACAATAGTTTTCTCTCATTATGATTGTTGATTGAATGTAGCTACAAAATGGCTGCTGTAGAAAGATAATGACACCAAACCTTATCTTTAAACCTGATGTTTTCCATATCTAATTGTCTTTACTTATATCAAACTCCATTGTAACTGGTCTCAAAATATCTTACAATGACATTGTTTCATATGTGTTTAAGAAATGCAAGCTACATTGCCTGGAAGCCTAAAAGCTGTTTTTCTTCTTTTTAACAGTTTTTGAAGAATTTTAAGGCAGGCTTTTTTTAAATTTGCAGTTCAGCTCCAATAATGTTCCCTGCAGGAAAAAAAAAAACTTGCATTCCACAAAGTTTAGTACTTTATGCCAGAGTAAGAAATTGATTTAATAGCCATTTCATAGTGTTCTACTTTATGCTATAAACTTGGGGGGTTAAAAATTTTAAAATGGTGACATGTACCACCTTATTTTGCCCTTAAGAGCCCCGCATATGACCTGATGAGAGGTTTGAATTTTGGAGTAAGTACTTCATGAACTACTGCTGTTCATATTCACTCTTGTTGATATATTTTTGAAGCCTTCGCACTGTTGTCAGTGAAGAGAAAAATCAATTTCTAAAGAAAAATCAATGCCAATTCTCTTCCCTCTGGGCTTGTCTCTGGCTTACAGTGTATGGAACAAGTGCAATGGAAATAATAATCTTGTTCTCCTTGCTACACTACCACAGTTTTTTGACCGTCTGAAAGTGCTCTTGAGGTCTCCTGTGGAATAGGCTCTGAGATTTTTGTTCGCTCAAATTAGTTTAAATTACCCCAACTCTTCACTCTCTTGCCTGAGTCAAAAGTCCCTCTCCTGTCTGCAACGGGGGCAAAGTGCTGCAGTAAGGTAGAAGAACGAGACAAGATCACACAGCCAATCAATTTAAACATGTCAGCTTCCGTACCCTAATTACATTTTTTATCTGACTTTAAGATTTTACACATATTTTTAAGGCATGATTAGTCCCAGCTGCAGGTACTTTGTTTTTAACTTCCTGTGACACAGAACACATCATTAAATCTTAAGCCTTTCATAGTTCTACTATGTAAATGTATGGGAAAAGGTGATCAAGCCTTTCTTAATTAGACTATATGGATTTTGCAAGACAATGCTTACAATAACAGCAGCTGAAATAAATATTAAAAAATAAGATTTGTTGTGTTAGTTGCATTAGTAATCAGTAATAGAGGTTGTCTCCTGTATGGAAATGACTTTCTGATGTGCATGGCTTTCACAATAGTAGCATATGAGCACCAATTTGAGCTGAACAGTATTAATGTCAACATATTTTGTGTGTGTTTTTTTCTGGAAACCCTGACAAATTAATATAGGATGTGCATATGTTTGTAACAATGACTCCTAGCTGTGTCAAGCAGTGTTGACAAAATGCAATCTTTCTGCAGAGGGCAGCTGTGAAAGCCACAGGGAGCAAATAAACAGATTCATGAATACAATGCATACTCAAACAAATAGCACCATCTTCTGAATACAAAAAACAGTAGCAACTACCTCCTTCATTGATTTAGTGCCACTATATTTATTTTTATTTATTAAAATTCCACTCTTGCTTTGTAATCACTGTGGAGACGCTTTCTCCTGTTCTCTTCTTAAATGTGAGAGAAATATTATAAAAAGTATGCACCCAAACATGCCTTGTTTATACTTTTTTATCCTTCTTAGGCTTTATAATATTATTTTACCATCATGCTTGCAGCAATGTTTAAATTTTTTGCTATGTTGACAGTTTACAGAGAGAGGAAAGATAAGAAATAATTCTGGTTTAATTGAGTTGAAGACCTAATGAATGTTAGGCCACACTTATCTCTCCTCTTTTGAAGCAACAGTTAATGGTATCTTTAGCTCTCTCTCTTCCTCCCCCCCTCTCTCATTCCCATTCTTCCTCTCCCTCTGTCCCTCTTTCTGCCTCTCACTGCTTTAATCACAAGGGGGCCACAGGCAACTTCTGATGGGCCGTGGCTGTATTGCTGTCATAGTGTCCCTCCCCCTCTCAGCTCGTGTGGTGCCTCAGCCAGAGCCGGAGCAAGGACACAACCCCTTTAGGCAACCACCTCCCAAATCTGAAGGGATGAAGCACATGTTGCCACAGATAAACCACTGTGATCAACCTCATGGATGCACAGCGAATCACTGGAGCGAAAGGCTTTGAAAATCAAGCTCTGTCCCTGATGTGCCCAGCAATGATTATGTGGTCAGTGGTGCCAAAGGCAACCAGCAAACATCAAGAAACTTGGAGCAGTGGGCCTGTCAGTTCTCAACACTAATTAAACATACACAAGTAGCCCAGTGATACGATGCCAACAGGGCAAAGGCTGACATCCTTTGGTGCTTAATAAGTTGAAAATCCAGATTGCCAAGAAATTATTAAGTGGTTATAAATTTATCTGAAACATCAAGGTAAGGTTGTGGAGATGGAGGTTACGAGACATGTTCATTTTGCTGGTTTGTCACTGCACTGTGTGTTAGCCACTTTCTTAGCTATTGGTAGCTAAAACGCTAGCTGACTAGCCATCATAATTAGAATACAGTAGCCTACTTGGCTTTCTTTGTCACAAATGTTATTGCTGCTCACAGCAGGAGGCTGGAATGGAAACTTCAATTAGAAAGTGTACCAAAGTTATATTCTCGTGTTTTGGGTCAGGTTTAACTTTATTTCTGTGACAGTAAGCTACTACTGAAACTACAGAAACAGTGGAGTTGAGAAAAAAAATGTTTAAGCTTAGCCAAAGCTGGTAACAAAAAGGAAAAAAAAAAGTTAGAAATGTTAGATAAAATCAGATACAGCACTCTATGTTTGGACAAACTATATGCAATTTAAGCCAGGGTAGTTATCCTTTAGCAGGACTAGCTTTTCTGGTGTTACTTTTTTTCTCCATATGATTACATTTATCCGTCTTATTTATGTGGTGTAACAAACGCAGTTACTAAGATGTTGGAGCATCCAACATCAAAAAATCAGTAAATTAGGTTTAGCTAAGGCTACCTTTAACTAATGTAGCCGTCACTGCAGTTTGGTTTTCACCACTGTTTTGTAGCTCCTGCAAATTTGACATGCTGTTTTTCTTATTAACACAATTTTAACAACTTGAGACAACGTGAGACAATTAAATACCTTGTTGTTGCTTTTCATATTGTACAATTTTTGACAGGCACTCAAAGCCATTATTCAACCTGACACATCTCCACATTGTTGCCCCCTTGCAGAGGTGAGAGGCGATTGAAATGATGTCAGAATTACAAAAAAGTTGAGCAGTTGTTGTGGAAGGCTGTGTTGAAGCCTGCCGTTTATTTGAATCAACCATTACAAAATTTGAAAGACATGACGGTAACTGTAGTGTGACACTACTGGGCTCATGCGGATGATTTTGATGTGTGACACTACAAAAACAGTGTGAAACTTGTCACTGCGGTGTGCTGGCTCTGGCCCTGGACAGACTTTATTGGCATTGTCAAGCAGGACAGGTGCAACTCGACAAGTTGATTAACATTGCTATTAGCTAACCACCACCACTCTTCTATCATTGTAAATGTTGTTATGTTCCATAATATAATATGACACAGTATGATAACGACATTATTGATCACAAAACATTTATGGATAACAGCTTTAAAATCTCATGAATGGAAGTTTCTAATTCTTTGCCTGACTGACTGATAATATATTAAAAAAAAACAAAAAAACAACACATCTACAGGTGGGTTCATTTCCTGTAATGTAACTACACATCTAACTCAATAAAGATGTTAATTTTCAGTTACGGTAGGTGACTTTATTACCGTAATGGCAGACTTCCTGATTCTTACCACTTCATTTGACACAAACAGAGATTAATCAAAAGCTCTGACAGGGTAGTATCAGCACCATCTTTACCAAAACATATACTAATTCTAGTACAACTCCAAAAAAAAAGGACTTCCTTCACATTATGACATGCCCTTGTCTCTATTTCCTATCCTATCCCACTAACAAGAATCACTTTCTACCTTGCAGTTAGCACAAATGCTCTTATTCACCCAAGAAAATTCTTCTCCCAAAACACATACTTTTTACCCACATTTTCTTTGAAGAGAGAAAGTGAAAGAAAGTTGTTGTATCTATATGCTTGTTGCTCTGAATGTCAAAATTTAAACTATGAAAGGATTCCCAGTCAGCATTGGTTACCATATAACATATTCAAGTGAGCGTGCAAGGCCCTGAAAATACTTCAAATGATTCTCAACATAATGTTGGAACAGCAACAGAATCTGAAACTGATGTCTGCCAGACTCCTAAGACTTAGCTAAAAAATACCCATGGGTTCCCTGAGCTCTTGACATTTTGAAATTTGTAAATTTTGGTTTTGTATATTTTACATAATATCAAACGGCAGTTTTAGTATTGCAGTTCAATCAAATTGGGCCTCCAGATAAGCATTTGCACTGCCTGACTCATAATGTAAGGACTACATTCAAAACTCAGAAGTGTTTTAGAAATAATTTCCCTCTTCAGAAGCCTCACAGAGCTTAGTAATATTCACTAAACCCCATCAGTCAAAGATTTCCAGGTGGTGAGAAAGGTGTTATTTCAAACATGTGTTTTATTCATTTAGGGTATCATTATATCTTTGTACTTAAAATGTTTGTTTGAAGGTAATGAATGCAATTAGTCTTTACTTGAGAGGTAACCAATTGCATCATCAGTTTACTGGCAGCTACGGCTTGTCACTCGTGATCGTTTACTGCATACCTGTAGATTCAAGACAGAGCAAACTGCAGGATGAAGCAAAGTGCTGCAATATCATCTATCATCCTCATTCACACTTTGTCAGATGCCCACCTGCACTGTGAACACACTGTTGACGATGACCCTGTGGTTAAGCAAGGCTAACATTGTGTGATATGTTTTGGGATTTTTTTCCTTGATCTGGTGATGCTGCCTGCATAAATTAGGTAAGTTCCATGGCTCCTTAACAGAAGCCCGTGCTGGCAGTCCTCCAGCTCAATCACATCGATTTTCCATAACAATATGAAGAACACTGTTCACTGCCGAGGATTAATGAATTGCATCTTCAGAGTCACTTTGGCATTCCTAATGAAGGTAGATGAATTTCCCTGAGCAGACCAGCTGTGTTTGAATTGGTGCTGACTGCGCCAGGGCACATCCATGGCGAAGCCGAAGAAAAACTACAAATATTCCAGGGACTCATAAATCTTCCTTTGGTCTGTCAGATAATTTTAGTAAAAACATATGATTCAAAGTGTGACATTTATCATCATCAGACCCAGGGCCCTTCATCCTGTTTTTTCCCCCTTCTCTTTTCTTTATCTGAAATGAACTTGTTTGCTGTTGGTGGAATCAACTCAGAAAGCATTTCTGACATTTGTCTAGTTGCACTGTCAGTAACATTATGGGATCTGACTATGAGATATTGTGTTGTATGATTATCTTATTAAATCACTCTAAAGTCATTTAATTATGTGCTGTGTTTTTTGTTGTATTCAATGGCTTATACTATGGCTTTATAGCAATTTAAAAAAGTTAGATTTACAAATATCCCGTATAATTAAACAAGACTAAGAGCCTACAGCACATGCTAGTGGCTTAATGAGTCAGGGATTAGGTTCATTGGTGCTTATAGCTAACATCAGCATGCTAACATGCTCACATTGACAATTCTAGCAAGTTTGTTTAGCAGGTATTATGTTTACCATGTTTACTGCCGTAGTCAGGCTTTTTAGCATGCTAACATTTGCTAATTAGCACTAAACAAAAAGTACAGCTGAGACTGATGGGAATGTAATTACTTTTAAAGGTATTTGGTCATAAACCAAAGTACTGGACAATTGATCATTTAACCTGATGATGGCGCTACATGAAAAGTTAAGGGATCTCCAAAGTTATAAAACTTCATCCTTGGGGGAAAGTGAATGCTTGAACCAAAGTTCACAGCAATCCATCCAATAGTAGTCGACATATTTCAATAAAAAACAAAAATGTCAAACTCATGGTGGCGCTAAAGGAAAATTCAGAGGATAATTAGTCATTAAGATAGATCATATGGGGACCTGGAATATCTATAGGAAATGTAATGGCAATCCATCCAATAGTTGTCAGGATATTTCTCAACCTAATGGTGGTACTAGAGGAAAAGCTCTGAGATTCATCTTCTGGGCACCATGAATGTCTGTACTAAATTTAACATCCATGGTTAAAAAGTGGAACTGACCTGATCCAACACACTGCATAGAGTTTGAAATATCTATGGGTGCCCCCTAATAGTTGACTAATCCAGCTGCAACGCGGCGAGTCTATTTTTGACGGAAGCCGCATCAAGCTGCACAGAGCAGATGAACCGGGCAGGAAGTCAGACACAGAAAGGGCATAGAGAATTCAGTCAATTAAAAAAAACAAAATATCCTGTGCAGACTCCCAGTCGTATTTCAACAAAAAACACAACAGCAACAGACAAAAATAGAAACCATTTAGCTACGTAACCTACTTACCCATGGTAGAAGCACAAAAGTCAAGGAAAAAGGACTAAATCAACAACATTGGGCAGGCAAACCGCTCTGCTTCTGAAACACTCCCAGTAGGGTATAAAGCCGCTTGGAGGACGGAACAAAACCGGCTAGCCGACTTGATGATATTGAGCCATGTTCGGTGGAATCCTGGCATTAGTTGACCAAGTTTTCATTGTTTGGGTAGTCGCTGGAAAAAATAAAAAAACTCAAACTGCATTCGGGAGCTGCGCCTTGTCACCGAGACGAACATATCAGGGGATTATTGCAACATGGACATTTTCTCTTCACTTACTGGCGCACTGCTGCTAACTGTACTATTTCAATTAAATTTAATAGGCTTTATTGGCATGACATTTGACATGTGTTGCCAAAGCACAATTACAATAATGATAGCGAATGAATGCTGCCGGGGAGCGGGGCCGGAATGAGCACCAGAACCGGAGCATGGTGAGCAGGCAACGGAACTAGGCTTAGCAGCCTCCCAGTGAACACAGGACCGAGACTGAACACAGCCTCTGAGACCCGACGGAGCTCGTAAGACGACAGGGAATACAGAACCAAGGTGATTTACAGCGGCTCCGACCAGGACTCTGACTCTGGGGACGACAAAGACACAGAGTGTTCAGGCGAGATAGGAAAGACGTGAAGTGGAAAAGGAGAGAGTTTGTAGCGAGTTAATTTTTAAGTAATGTTAAACATCATCCATCGTATTGATGAGTCTGTGAATATTTGTTAAGTTATTTTTTCCTGTGTTTTGAACAACAAGACTGTGATGTTATATTGTGTTGAAAATTAAATTAAATTAACAAAATGTTCAGTTGCCTTGCTGGTTGTTCCCACATAACGTTACCGCTTTAGCTGTTAGCAACAGGCGGCTCGCTTCATGCCCTTTGTAAAATTTATATTTTAAAGGCTCATTATTATGGTTTTGTATTTCTCTGTAATGTCGCACAGTGTTAACAATTTTACTTAACATTCTTTCTTAGCCCTGGAACTCAAACCATTTTCTGATGCCTCAAAAATATACATTTAAATAATTAAATTAATATAATAAACGTTCGACGACTAGTCGACGAATGGCTTGAACTAACGACTGAAATCTTAAGTCGGGGGCAGCCCTAGAAATATCTCACTCTAACATTGGTTTTGAAGCTCATGTCTGTGATTCCCACAGCAGCAGTTCCAAGACATTTAGCAGAACAACTTATTACCAAGGGGTTCATGCATTTTTCTTTGTGATGAATAGATTAATGAAATGGAAATGAGAAAAACTTGCTATGACACAACTCCCTAATAGACTGGGCAAGAACTGGAAAGGAACTATTTTTTGTCTTGATATAAAGTACACACTCATCCAACATGTCGGCTTGAACTGCCTCTATGGAATATGCAAAGACTCAAAGAAGTACCTATTTTTCATTTTTCTCCCTGATGAAACTGTACAACACTTTTTTTATATTTAAGACAGCGTGTGTATAAAGTGATACACCAATTTGTGTGGCAAACCAAGGAGAGAATAGTTTTCACCAATCATCTCCACCCCGGTCTGATTCTGTTTGTGTTGTCACATATGAAGGTCCTGTGGGGCAATCGCTGCAGTGCCGGCGGCCTCCAACTCCCATCCTCCCCAGCTGATTCTGATAATAATTAATTCACTGAATCAGAATCTCTGCCTGACATCCATTCCCATTTCAGACCTCTAGTTATGTGAACATTGACTCAGGAATAATCATTTGTTGAACTTTCACACCAGCTTTCTTGATAAGCAAGCCTTTGAATTATTTTTCTGCTTGGCTGTCCCTGTGAAATAGCTCTTGGCTAATGTAAGCCTGTTTTCAGACACAGTGAGCTGGATCTGTGGCTATTGGAGCAGGGCCGCTTTGCCCACAAACACTGATCTGGTGGGGTGAAGAAGTGCTGTACAAGTTGCATTTTAATGGACATATACTAAAGTAAAATTCTACCTTTCATAGTGGAACTGTTAAATTGCTGTCTGAACAGCAAATATATATATAGGTTTGCATTTTAGTTTTTGTTCTGTGATATTCTCTCTGTAGTGAAAAGACTCTCAACCTCTCACAACACATCTCTCTGTGGTAAGAGTGTGCTTCAGTCAAGAGACACAGAATAGGGAAACAAAAACAACAACAATATACAGTGCAACAATCATGTTTTCCTGAATGGAGCTTGACCACGTCAGCTTCTCTGTGGGTTAAGGAGATGCACAGGACACTAATCCAAGTGGTGCAATAACACACATAACAGGCACAGATAAAACTCCTCTCTCACAATATCCCTTCTAATCTCTGTGTACTCCTGTCCCAAGAGGAAACAGATGATACAAGCAATGTGCAGGTTGTATTTCACACACAACGACAAGTTGCACGAATCCATCTTTTTTCTATACACACATCTCTCTGTCTCCAGCTCTCTTGTTTTCTCTCTGTCTCGCACACACATACACCCTTCCCTCACACTCTCACATTTCTGTTACATTTTCAGCAAACATAGTAAAACAATTTGAAAAAAAATACAGTTCTAAATCAAATTTTAACCTGAAAATGTAAAAATGCTAGTTAAACACAAAGCAAGCAAGATGGGCTGGGTGGCCTGTTTGAGTATGTATGTAATTTGATTCCTAACAAGCATGACATCACTTGCAAGCAGCTAAAATAAAGGGAGAAACCATGGAGGAGACCTGAGCGGAGGCTTCATCCCTAGTCACCCAAACTGGCTGGAACCAGCATGAAACATTGCTCACAGGCAAACGAGATGAGGCACGGTTGGAATTGAAGGCAAACAAATCGACTCTCCACACTTGCATATGCTGTGTTTCTCTGCCACAGACATGGACGCGCCCGCATGCACGCAGACATACAACAAGGAGGGAAACAAGGGGGCAACTCTGCCTGAGGCCACCTACACGACACCCTGAACCATGTGTGGCTCTTTGTGCCAGCTTTGAATTGTCTAACATTCAGGTCAGAGCAGGGAAGTACATCTATCTTCTCTGTGTCAGGTCCCAGCATTGATGGATGACCTGGCCTGTTGAGTTGTGGTGGCCAGGTGACAGAGCTCCATTAATAAACAGATTGCAGTGCTTCGCTCCTTTGTGTGCCATCAACAAGAGGTGCTCTTCTTTATTATTTCCGTGCCACAGATAATAAATACTCATAAACCTAATGACGCCTGATTACTGCTGCAATCTTTGGCTCATTAGGCTGATTAGCTGCAATTGTGCAACTCTGTGGATGCCGGATGTTTAAAAATACACTCCTGGTGCTTTGTGTGTGTGTGTGTATGTTTTGGGTTAAATGTCAGATATACTCTGTAGCTTCTCTGACTGAACTCTTAACACATCTATTTGTTATCATTAATATAGAAATGACACCATTGTCTTAACACATCTTTTTAAGTACAATGCACTTTTAATCTTAAATCCTCACAGGGTTGTGTTTATGTGTTTTGCAACAGCAAGGGTGTTTCATAGTAAAACACTTTAATCATGCTGCCTCATAAGCTGTTCTGTTGCAGGCATGTCTCTTAATTTACAGTCCTTGGTGGTGGAAAAATGTCCTTCAATGTCAGTGTGAGCCTTCTGTGTCCACAGACAAATCAACAGAGCGGGTGGAGTCACTGACCCCAATAATTTAGTGCATTACTCTAGACGTTTTCAGATGCCGTGGAAAGTGCCCATTTTTCCCAAATCGAGCCTTGGCCCCTCCTGTTTATTACAGGTTTGTGACCCACGCTGGGCCCTGCTGAGCAGGGGTAGAGGAGGGGGGTGGTGTTACAGCAAACAGGGGTCATAGCAATGACACCATGCATCTCCACATCAAACAAAACAGCCTGAAAGCCGTTAAAGGAAGTAAAACTTCCTAAAGTCCCTGAAGCAATAGCTTCAGAGTCAGCAAGTCTGTTTGGAATTGTCGGATGTTATAAATAAAAATCATTACAATATGTTACAATGACTCTTGCAAAGTAATGTAAAATCTATTATTTTTTTTTCTCTGTATGCATTGGCCTAAATGTGCTTCTCCAATTGAATTTACTCTGGAGGAAAAACACAATGAATGTGCATGTTTCAATTTACAAGCTATATAGAAATAGTGAAGACACTCCTCACTACTGAATACATTTTTAATATACAACAAACTTTGTAACCATCACTTATTAAAGATTAATTTGGCTTTCTATTCTATCCAGAGTGATCACAACAAACATATATACATTCTGTGTTACCTGACCCTTCCCTGAATGAGGAACAGGAAAGGAGAGTCTGACAGTTTGACACTCAGCATATCAGGCTGCCATCCATGTGCCAAAAATGTGTTGATGCAGATGACATTGCGTACAAATTGCAGCTATTTTTTTGAAGTATTGAAGATATGCTATATTTCCTAGCACCTGCTGAAGCATGTAGATGTGTTATACCTTAATTATAGAAACTGCAAATGAATTTATCTCTCAACCACTTTGCTATCTATTCAAATAAGTATCAAACCAGGATTGCCAATACTGGCTGCAAAACCCAATTCCCCATCACTGCCTCCTCAACGTCAATGGAAAAAAAACTGTTCAACACAGAAACGTAAAACTGCTTCAGCTTGTTCTATGTGTGTACGTGTGTGTGTGTGTGTGTGTGTGTGTGTGTGTGTGTGTGTGTGTGTGTTTGATGTTGGTGTTGTTGATGCGGTAAACAATTTATTAGCTGGAAAACCTGATAAAGAAGTAATCTAGTCCAATCAATTTAAAAAATCACATCTGTGGCAATGCAGAAAATTGACATGAGTGCGCCAGTGAAGGGAGACGCAAATGTCTAATTTTGCCACATATCTAAACATCTCTTTGCGCTAACAGAGAAACAACATGATGACAGTTCCTCACTGAGGGTAATAAAGGCATTTCAGTGACAACAATGGCTTTTTATTGTATCTTTCAGTAAGGGGGGCTCTGAGCGTTTTTGTTTATGAATAGCAGAGGAGGAGAGTGAATAAGAGACGGCAACATTGATCTAGGACCCCAAGGCTTCATTTTCCCATGGAGACAGCATGGCTAATTAGGCTAGCATGTTGCCTGTTCCAGCACAGCTGCAGTGAGAGATTAGACAGACAGAAGCTGCCAGCTGTTACTCAGATGCAGTATCACTGACTAATTGAGACTGGCAAATGTTCATGGAGCACGGCCCATGCCAGTCGTTTGCATCCCGTCGTTCATAATGTGTCCAAAGTATATCATCCAATGATAAGGTTAATCAATGGGACTGCTGTGGAACAGAGGACCTGATTAAAATGTAAATACTCCAAATGTAAATGGCTCAATTGAATCATGGGAAATTATAACGTTTCCTCATGAGATCTCTTAGACTTTGTAAATGGTTCAGAGTTGTGAATATCAGAATAGTTTTTCACTTCTGAGAAGGCTGTGGACAGACAACAATGTAAACTGTGCTAGACCATCTATTGGCTCATGTTATTGCTGACATGACTTACACTTATAATCACAATGTGAATCATCTTTATGCATACAAGAAATGTGAATCCGGTTTCCAGTGACTCTCAATGTACTTACACACAGTTCCAAGAACAATGTTCAGCAAGCAGTACGCATAAACCATTATAAGTACATACTATGGGTGTCTGTCATATTGTAGTTCATCAAATGTAATGTTTAAGACAGTTAAGGCCTGATTACTGATTACTGGGCCATCATGGAAACAATTAGGTCAGTTTCTAGGCAGAGTAATCAGCAGATACTCAGGAAGACTCCTTCCTGAGGGCAGGGCTTAAGTAACACAGAGTAGCTTAAATTTCTGAGTTCCTGGTCCATTTTTCACAATTGAGAATGACTTCCGGATGGGAGCCAAAATGTCTTGATTCTGAAAACAGTGTCCAGATGACTACGACTGAAACCTTTTCTACGATAGAACACTCCTGGACGAATGAGGGACTACACCGTCACAGTTAAGGAACTACATCAGTCTCATTTTCATGACACTTTTCTCAGGAAGTGTTAAGCAATAATTGGTTTTCCTTCGACTTACCATGTAAGTTTCATCATCTGTTGTTTTATCCTTTTGTAACTCAGTAGGAAAAGACTATTGGGACTACTGGGTATGCTGGATGTCCTATGAGATTCCTTCAATGCAAGTCAAGGATTGGATTGCAATTGGATATTATTTTGAAGTCTAAAAGACATAGGAATTCCGTGTTCAAATCCCATGAAACCACAATTTTGAAAAGTATCCATGAGAACTCAAGAGCCACTTCCACAACACATGGTGACTGCAATGTTTGGTAGTTTTTTAAATAACAGTGTGGAATTAGTTAGAGTTAAGGATGAGAGGTTTGGATTGGAATCTGTCTTTATCTTTTATCAGCATAAAAATATATTGTTAAAAAGAGACAGTAGTGTGGAGTAAGTGTAGTGGGTTTTGTGTGTGTGTGTGTTGTGATCCACATGGCATAACTGTATACTATGATGAGCCTGAGTGCTGTCTTTTGCTTTATAGGTTATCAGGACTGAGGTAGTGGAAGGTTGTCAGAGAATGCAGCTGTGGTATAGCTCTCCATCTAAACTATCCTCTATATAGTCACATATACTGAACAAACTAGTAGATAAAACACGTGCACACACGTACACATCTAGCTCAACCCACTTATGCTCTACTCCCCGTGCACCTCCCCGTCTCTTGACAAACCATCATGTACAATCCTACCACTGTATAGTGCTGTCAGAAACCAGCCAAAATAATCTCTTCTGCAGGGGAATTTAACTCTATACCTTCTGGCACAGTGCAGCGATGTAATTTAATGCTTCCTGTGATAACTAATGGAGGAAACTCTTAAAACTTCAGAGCTTATAATAAGCTTGTCAGCTTATCATATTAGGCATGTGAGCTTATGACATTAGCATTTAAATGTTCCCGGGTATACAGTAATGTGATTGGAGGGCTTTGCCATTTTGACTTTGCCATTGAGGAGAGAGGGAGGCCGAGAGACACAGAGAGAAAGGGTGATGATACTGTCATGAGGCAGTGTTGAGGACTGTTGGATCACACCTTGCGATTGTTTACAACAACCGTGTGTGAGTTATGATGGATTCACAGCTATTTGAATGTAGTGAAAATTAGTAAACTGTAACAAACAACTCCATGCTGAATATGAGTGTGGGTGTGTTTGTCTATCTTAGTCCTGTGATGGACTGGCAGTCACTCTAGGGTGTTCTCATGAAAATCTTATCCTGACCAATTAATATTAAGTTGAAGTGTTCTTTGCCTCCTGCCTAAAGCATGTTGGAAAAGCGCCCCATCCACTCTTTTAATGAATTACCTAACTCCACTGAAATTACAACCAGAGAAATTACTTAATAAATGTAGCACTGGATGTAATCAGTGATGGAGAGGCATGCAGTGTGTTTAACACTACGGACATTTTTAGCTGATAGCCAGATTCTGTCCTCTGGCTCCGAGCCGAACTACAACGACAAATGAAGCTCTAACATAAGTCCAATCAGGAAGACTAGACTATTGCATGCTTAGGCATAGTATTTTCATTCTGCCATTCACTCCTCTCACGCATGCTCACTATTATTCCCGCTGTCACTATCCGGGGCTGTCAGATCGGGACATCAGCTGTTCCATCAGCTGGTCTCATCTATCCAATAGCACAGTGACACACCTTCATTGCCAACCTATCATTCTACCACGGTCTGTTTAAATCATGATTCTCTCTTTGTTTTCAGTACGTTCAAGAAACGGTTGCGCGCCCCTCCACCTCCCCATCTCCGCCGAGTCCTCGCAGATCCTCCAGCTCATCGCCCCATCAACCTCTCAGCCTTCAGCCTCAACAGAGTCTGCAGCCACTACCACCAGTGTCCGGACTCCACAGGGGGATTTATTCTGCCGCTGCTCAGGGCAGAGGCCCTCCACCACCAAAAATCTCCTTGTGAAGTCTGAGCACTAAAGACTGTCAAGATTAGCACCTCACATCATCTGTTTTAATAAATTCTATCTTTACTTCAATCACTTGTCTCTCCTGATTGAACTAAGTTGATCTTGCAAACTTGACTTTTTTTGCATTACTTCTCTACATGTTTGTGAAACATTTTGCATTTGTCATTTCTGCCTTTATTATTTCAGTCAGCTGCTTATAAAATAGACATATCTGCTTGTTAAGGACAAGCATACACAATATATTATGCTTGAGGGAAATATTAGAGTATAGATCACGATACAGACACAGATGCACTAAGGTTTTACCCTGAGAGAAATTACATCTACATCCAATATAACTTGACCTACGCTGTAGGCCTCCTCCACTCTAAGACATTTTATATACAGTAGAGAACTCTGCTGTCTTGGTATGAGTGAATGCAAGTACGGATTTAAATTTATCAGACTTTATTTTCTCAGTGTTTTTTAAATGATTTGTTTATTCTAATGGCCGTGCCAGTATTCTTCACATTTCTTCACAGATTTTGTCTTGAAGGAGGATAATTCCTCATGAGTCATGATCCTTTCCTCCATACAGTATATACCAGCCTTAGCAAATAACACAGTATCTATGTAGCCTTGCAAAGAAAAACTTTTAATTGCCTAAGAAAAAATGACTGTCATGTGTACACAGTCAACCTCTTTGCTATCTTGTGTCTAAAACATGACAGTTCACTATTTCACCTAATCATGGGCAATCTTCATCCCACCACGCTATAAATACTCTAAAATTAATGATTTTCCCAGCAAGATGTGGAACCAAGCAAGTGAGCAATTTTAGGATTGACAGAGATTATTAAACAAAACTAATTATAGTCATTGGTACAGAACAATAATATCCTGCATACTAAAGAATTAATGTGGGAGATTAAAATAGGCCTATCCATTAAAAGACATGATATTTCATTCTATCTACAAGGAGGAAATAAGTCTAATAGGCCTTTTTATCTGAGAGGAAATAGGCGCCAGCAGAGGTAGATCAGTTAATAATTGAATATGCTTTCCCATCAGATAGAGGACCAACTGTGTACTTAGCATTGGGCAAATACAACTGATAATACACCATGGTGATTTGGCATCAAACTATAGAGAAAATTTATAAATAGCATTCTGACCTTACGTTGTGTATGAATTTGTTCAGTTAAATCAAGCCATACATTAAGATATTCTGTTTGTGTTGATGGATGGCTTGAAACATGCTGATTTCCTCATATAAGGGGTCAGATAAATATTTTAAGTAATTATAAAATGTGCTTAAATAAGATTTAAATAAGATTTTGCATGCCACACAAAATACTCACTTGTGTTATCGAGAAGACTATGCTCATTATCTGAAATAGAGAAAAAAAAAACTACTGTTCTCTATGTAGGTCATCCATCGCACTCATTAATAAGATGACTGCGCAATTAAGATGAAAAATCACTTCTTAATATAATTTTAAATGCATTGTTGTTGAACTGCACTAATCCTCTATTTTGCTTTAAAGTGTTAATTTAATGCCCCTTTTCAATCCAAAAGTAATTTTCTGGCCCTATTGTGCAGTAAGTACCAATTAGGTCACAAATTACTTGAACTTAATGAGTATTCAATGGCAGACCATCTTGAATATATATTTTTGTTTGTGAAAGAAATCTTCGGTAAAATAGCATTTGTGTTGCTCTCGCCATTATCCAGTTATTTTAGACGCTAAAGTGATGCATCAGAGCCCGACTACTGCTTCCAGAGCAGTTAGAGCTGACAAATGTCTCATATTGTTTGGCTTTTGAATTTGTGCCTCTGATTGAAAGTAATTGAGGCACGTAGACTATGACAGTTTATGACCATGCAGTCTCTATTCTATGTCCTACAGTCTTTGTTCAAACTGTGACCTCAGGCTGCTCAAAGCAAACCACACTGTGGTGCTACATCTGCTGTTAACTAAAGCCAAGCCAACAAGCTGGGATCAAACAGAGATGGAATAGGTTGAGCAGGGCTGTTGTTTTCACATTTTCTGCAACGGTATAAGGTCCTTAGACATCTTGAAAAATAAGGACTAAAAATACTCTACTTAAACTGATATCTTGAAACTCCCTCAATGCAAGACAGAAATTTAAATCCCTTTTCTGCTGTTTACTCTGATCAGTTTGAAAAAACAAAAAATGAGCTGTCAAAAGCTACCACTTATGCGGTACTTGTCACCTTTAAGACTTTCTTTTCACATTTTAAGGAACATTTGTAATAAATATTAATGATTAAATATCAGAGTGGTGCTGATTAAATTATACATGGATCAATGGGGTTAGTGAGTGAGTCATCAATAGTTAAAGGACTAAACATACCTCTTCCTGCAGAATGCCTGTATACTTTTTAAATGGAGCCTCATCATATAATGAGCTGCTTAACTGCTCAAGACCACTCTTGTCTCCTGCATGTCTTATGATCCTCTAACATACTGTATGAAAACAACAAATATCACATTAATTAGTAAGGAGGCTGATTCACCTGCTATTAGACATCAACACACAGTACTTCTTGTACAGTCAAATATTAGCAGGTGTGGAATTATGTTTCTCATGGCTTGTCTGTAGGTTTTTAGCTTGCAGTTCTGATCGCAGAAGGGGATCAAGACTCTTATTCAAGAGAAATGGCTCACATGCTTTCCTTTAACACAGATGACGTATTTTCACATGCTTCAAGTGAAGTCAGTCTAACCAACAACGGTTAGAATATTGTGAAATTGTCCTGGACTCTTTGAAATAGCTTATCAAAACAGGACGCAATTTTATACTATAAGATTGCAGATGTTAGAAATGTTCCAATGGCACATCGGGTCACAAAACATCCTTTTGCCCACTTCAGGAGCAGAGCTCATGCAGGCTGAAGTGTCTTTACAATGTGAGCCCTATGGCACTTGAATGCTTGAATATCAGCATGGAGCAATCAGGTGTGTATTCAAATCAAACTGACAGACAAGGATATTAAAGCTCAATGACATTTTACAAACCTTTGATACTGCAGCAGGCTTTTATGCATTCAGGGATTAAAACTTAAACCTCTAGGGAATTTCACTATTTCTGAGTCATCACAGGTGTCTGCTGAATTTAGCTTCACTGTAGGGAAAACAGCTTATCATGCCACCTTTTACTTTATGCCATCATATCCTGATTTAGAGGGTAATTAGTAGTAATAGGTGAGTAGTCTGCTGTCCTTTGCGACACCTATTTATGAAAATGTGCAAGTATAAAATACAACACGATACGTTTTCTTGAGAAAAATCTGTTATAGCTGTTGTGCCTCTAACAGAGCAATCAAACATAGCTTAGTGAGTGCATAAGCAACTTGCTTGACCTCTAGGGCTTTTAGTGGAGTCATTTGACGATTGGCTTTAAGCATTCAAGCATAGTGTAGGTTTAATTAAAAAGAAAATCCATAGGTATTAATACAGTAATTCCTGACCTGTTATATAAGCTTAGATATAAGAGACAGAGGGAAAGAGAGAGAGTAGGTAGAGCAAGAAGAGGAAAGATAAAGGATGAGAGACACTTTTTTTAAGAATTTAGAAAAGTGCTCTTTGTTTAGTCAAGTGTGAAGCCCTGTGGTGATTAGGCACTCATATGGCAGCCATGGCTGCTGGAAGCCATGCAGAACTAACAATAAGCCTGATCTCCATGGGCCAATTAGCCTTTGGAGTTCCCAAGTAAAATCTTTCATGAAGAGCCTGTGAATGGAGGCCATTACGGACAGAGAGCCGTGCCAGAAGAGCCTGTGTCTCCAGTGGATATCTTCGTCCCTGTCCAGTCAAGCCTGCACTTGTGACAAGCGGCCATGTCCTGAAACTGTACATGTGGGTTACCAGGGAATAGAAAACTGACACTGTGCCCTACTGGAAACCAATTACAGCTCTTAAATAAAAGTCTCATCGTCCATTACAGCAGGCAGATAGGGTTGATTGAGCCCACCTTGAATTGTCATTATAGGCAGAATTTGGCTATGAGGCAAGGATTGTGGTGGTCATCATGAACTATATATTTGGTTGTCTGGCTCATTGGCTTGAGAGTATCAGAAAAGTGAGTTTTACTTTGTAAATTCTTAACTGTCATCCACATGGTTCTTGAAGACAGCCTTTTAATTTGGAAAGGTTTGAATGACATTCTGAGAAAGGGCTTTGAAACATCCTTCAGTGTGCAGGAAAAACCCCTGCAGTCACTGTGACACTTCAAGAGTACAGCCTCCTAAGTGCTCATACAGTATACAGAAAACTCAGTTCCTCACATAGAGATAGTACAGTATTGTTCAAAAGTAGATAAGGTTGTTGTTGTTGGGTAAATGTCGCATGTCTGCTTTTTCTTGAGAGAGCATCTGGACAGGCTTGTGGAAAAACTTGTTTCTGTTGTTTGTTGGCTGCCATGCTTTGTTAATGTGCATGACTCGACATTTGTCTGTGTTTCTGTGAGTGCAAGAGTGAATGAGTGTGCGTACATGCTGGTCTTTTGGCACATGCTCAGGGCTATGTATGGATATGTGTGGTGGTTGAGCACAGATATGTTTATGGCTTTCCCTAACTGCACAGCTCCCTAATCGCAGCAGAAGCTGGGTCCTCCTTAGTCTGCATTCTCCTCACACCGCAGCTGGGGGTTTGAGTCACGTTCACACTGCGAGGTGAGCATAAGCCCCAGCTGCCAACTTTTGAGAAAACAAGAGCTGAACCTAAAACAACAAGAAGGAAATAATTTCTAACGCTTTGTTTTTCATATTTGCTCTGCTCTCCTGAGGCACTGAACTCTGAAGAACAGTTGGGGTAACATCCTCAAAGCTTGGCATTTCCAGTGAGGATTAAATACCTGGAATTTGAAGTCAGCAGAAAATGAAAAACTGTCTCGCCTGCATCAAAGAGCAACCTTGTCATTATTAGCTGTAGAGGGAGAAATATGAAACTTGACAGAAGTGAATATCATCTTCTCCTTTCTTCTTTCAAGGTGTCCTCCTTTTTTCTGTCAAGATGCTTACATTGTACCAGCCTTGAAGTGCATAAATGTTACTGTTTTAATTGGTATTTTGTTAGATACAGTCTGCCATTAGCACCGCAGGAGTTAACATCCCATGATCAACATTGTCACATTGCTCAGAGACATTTTACTTGAAAGCATCCCCCAGATTGCAGTCCTATTATTTGAACCTTTTAGCAAAGGGTAGACAGATATTGTGTACTTTGTCCCAATCACTCTGTTTACAGTGGGGCTGTATGTGATCTTTCATCTTATCAGCCTGGAATGTGAAAATGGTGTATTTAAATCTTTTTTGTCATCCCTGCATCTTGCGCTAACCATATGAAGTCATGTGTTGCATGTTCAACATCAGTCTAATTAATGTATGTATACTCCAACATGCTACTCAGGTTGTCTTAACTGAGACATAGCAGAGTGAAAGCGTAGCAGTTTTAGCTGCCGTGCATATCAAAATCTCTGCAGAAAATGACTTTTATTTGACTAAATTGAGAGCCTAGTCTCTTGAAATATTGTGAAATGAGTACAATGCCACTTAAAATATCAGCTCCACGCATGAAGAGTGCAAGAAATAAATTTCCCCAGCATGTAAGAATTACTTGAGTGTAGATGTACTGTTCCTGACTGTAGACTTGTGCAGTGGGAAGTAAGTGCTGCGGTCAGGGTGTTGGATAGGTGGATACATCTGCCGTCACCTCTGTCAACCCAGTTTTTACTATGAGTGAATTTTACATTTCTTTGCCAAATAGTTTCTTACTTAACCATGACCAAACTTTAACAATTTGAAATGTTAAAGTCCCCCTACACTCAAAAATGTGCATTACTTATTGTTACTTATTTTGGATGTTTGAGCTTCACTGTGCAGAATGATGTGTGTGCACGGTTTGACTCTAGAAGGCTTTTTTCACATTCATCTGCTGAAGGAGGAAAGTTTCCCTGTGCTCACCTTAAATTTTAGTTTAAGATGTACATATGAGCATTATTTTGTGAAATCACAACTAGTTTGGAAGCCAATCATGGTCCAATATGCAACTTACACAAATGTGATGTGAAAACTTGAAACTGCTAGTAGTAGCGCTATGGAGCCATGTTTTTGCAAGTGGGTTTGCATTTTGTTTGCTCTCGTGCACCCGCACAAGGAAACACATGCACACGAACTAGCACACTGGTGACACGATACACATTGCTGCCAATGGTTTCACACTTTTCTACTGAACAATAGGTGGCAATAACACATCAAGAAATGCTGACCCATCCCAGTAAAGGCAGTGAAGAAGAGGACTGCTAGCAAGCAAACATGGATGTAAACAATGGAGGATTTGCGATACTTAAAAAAATTACTTTGCAAGTGTTTTAGGAGGAAGTAAATGCTTTTAACACATTTGTTAGACCTCAAGGATACAGACCGATGCGTTTTGGTTGGTAACTCCATGGGGTAAAAATTTAAAATATTTGCGTATTCATGGATTCTAGATTTTTCAATTAAAAGGGAGAGGGAGTGGGCCATAGATGTAATTTTAAGAATATTTAACTAGGTAAATTCACTTTTTTGTGGAAAAGCCATATCAGATACAAATTATTATTCAAAGCAGAGTTTAAAGGCATGTCTGGAGGGGATCTTTAAGCTGCTTTCTTTTTCTAAAGTTACAAGATATTTAACATTTTACCAAGATGTGAAAATGGTATAATCTGGTTTGTGGTATTCAAATATAATTTTCCCATTATGTGTGTTGCTGATGAAACTGCTGTTATTCAATGGTAAATCTTGTATTACGCCCAGCAGTCTTGCTAATACAAGCATTCATGTCTCTCAAACCAAGCAGGTGGCTCCTGGATGGAAAGATCTGCTATTGTGACATGATAGATTATGACAGGAACACAGCTTTTCTTTCTGCTCAGATACAGTTGCTCTTGAAACGACAGCACACAAAGACAAACATTTGCATCAGTCACATTGGACTTCACAAGGTGTGTATGCATCGAATTGGCCACCTAACTGGAAATGAGGACAAGCAACCTGCATTGAGAAGCTATTCGCCTTGTCCAGCGCAGAGAGAGAGAGAGAGAGAGAGAGAGACCTTTCAGAGAAAAATTGACTATGTTTGATAGATCTCACAGTAATATATCTGTTTTTAAATGAAAATTGCAGTTATCTAGCTCAAGCGATATCTGAGGGCTTATGATTTGCTGTATGGATACACAGCCACCCCTGCAATTCCATCAGTCCCCAGTAGCTGACAGGAATGGATAGGCTCTATTAATGTAGATATAGGGGGCCTAAGGCTGTGTTGTAACTAGTGCTATTAATCCATATAGTTGGTCTATCAAGGTGCTACCCTGTATGGGATCAAAAGGAGTAGCCTGCTGCTGTAGAAACACCTCCTGAATTTAAAATGATTGTTTCAAGTTAAAAAGATGGATTATTTTTGATGAAGATGATCTGTGACAGTTTCTGTCTTTGTTTCTCATTTAGGGTAAAATAAATTGATGTAGATGATGACCTTGTAACACTTTTCTGATAATTTCACTGCTATGTTCTATTTTCAATTTATTTGAGTAGATTATCCAAATTCTATTTCCTGTTTCTCTGTCCTTCTTGACGGTTTAGAAATTACAAGTTTGGAGCTATTAAACAACATAAACATTCAACAAGGAATATGCATGTTCCAATGCATTTCAATGACTCTTCAGTCTCTAGGGGAGAGGTTTGACATGGCTGGGCCCTTTGATCAACACCAACGTTCATGTCTCCAAGATATCCAGTCTTGAAAGGGACACACTGGGCTTATACACTGTATATTAGCAATTTAGATCCAACATGAAGAATATTGTTTGAGCATTTGCATCTCAAAGGCACAAATTTAATTTTTGAAGTTGGTCTGGAGCTGAGGTGGGTTGATTTCTTCCTTTTTTTCCTTTTCCTTTTGTGCCTCCTATTACTTTTATGTTACAGAGAACTGAGTGAACACACTGTATTTTTACAACTGGAAATTAAATAAAGCAAAAAGTTGAAAATACAATGTTCTATCACTGAAAGTGCTGCACCTTTTGGTATAATTTATTAAAAAGGTTACAGTGGCATCCCTATTGATGTAAAACAAAAGGATGGTAATGCAATTTTCATTTCAGTGATGCTGCTTCAATTTGAATATAAATACGTTGTGTCTCTTGTTTGGGGAGCATATGAATAACTAAATAATACAACTTTATAGCAAACACAAACTCAAAAGGTACTTTTGACTTTGTCATCTCAATGTGTATGCATATAATGTCCCTCGTTTACAGTAATGTGTGTGTAAATCCAGGTAATGCGAGCCTGATTAAAAAAACATGAAAAGTCCATGTGAGGATCACATTCCCTCCAAAATCCCACAAATCACAATGATCTTTACAACATTCGTTAATGAATGACACCTCAGGCATCATCGCAAGTTTCTCTATCAGCTGGAAAATGTCTCTTGTAAAATGTGCAACTTATATTGATTGTTCTAAATGTTAATGTCTTTTGAGCTTGGACATCTGATATTTCACCATTAAAGCAACGATAAAGCATGTAATATTGTAATGATATTTACCAACAGCTGTTCCTCAGCTACTCCCAGGGGGGTTGGGGAGGGGTTTAATGCTGTCCGGGTAGTTTTCTTTATTGATCTATGGAAAAAAAAAAGAAAAAAAACAACAGCAACCAAAATGTCAAAAGATATTGTCCGTAGCAATATTTCTGCACCTTTAAAGGCTACAGCAAAGCAAAAAAATTGTCACCTTCAGTTGCAAAAGCTGTGACTTACATAAAATATAATATATAACAATAAAAGGTATTTATTTATTCCAATGTATTATCCTTGCCTAAAAATGGCTAAATGAATCCAGAAAAATGTCTCAGCATGCCACATACCATGGGGAATTTCAGAAAAGCTGAGATTTGTGGTAAATATTGGCATTATTTATGAAACATTTATTATTAAGTCACTTTATTCTGTAAGAAATTGAAAATTAGGCCATATTCAAATGATTTTAGGTCTCGGGAGCCAAAACAAACGTTTGATTAAGAAAATACTCTGGATTTTCTGTCATTGCTTAAGACATGAAAAGCTTGATAACTTTGTACCAAAAAGTAGTGTTTCATCAAGGAAGGAGCTGGTGGGGAATGGAAGCTGTGGTGCAATGTAGTAGAAGCTGTTCCCATAATTGCTTCGTTAAAAACCAGTTGCTTTGTGCGTCCTAGAGTAATTAAGCAGTTGGAATTTTACATTACACTAGTGAAAATTAACAAAGAGCACATCTGGGTGTCCCATAGGTTTAGTCATTAAAAAGCCCATTATTTTTCAAATTACTTTTTCAATCTTTCAGCCCCCCTAATCCGGAGGTATTTCCCAATAGACAAGTTCCCGTTCTTGTTTTGAATGACTCCTCTAGGAAAGTTAAACATTAAGCGGATGGTGTGGCCTGCAATGGCTGCTCCTTTCTGCTGAACTCTATTTCCAAGACAAACGTGGTTGGGGAGCAGGAAGACACCACAAGGATACTGGAGCCAAATTGTTTTAAGCCATGTAGCCCAGTCTTTAACATCATCAGTCTGAGAAAAAAAATAACATGAAAAATAAAAAACAAGATTATTTTACTCCACTGAAAATGACAATAACCCACAAATATATTAAATCACTGAATATTTTTTTTGGTTGATTTGTATGTAGTTTCTAGAGCCTCTCTTATTGACCACAGTCTTTTGTGAAAAGCATTGCAATTATTGAAAAGCAATACTGTCACTTGAATGTGCTCCATTATTCTTAATCATAATTGAAAATGGTCTCGTGGGGAAAGCTGACATCAGAAAGTGTTACTGAAATCATCATATAGTCATTAAGGAATGTGATGTTTGATTTTGTCCACGGAGAATTTTGTCCATTCCCCAAAGAATATTTATTTTATTTAAAACATACAGTAAGCAAGGCTGAGGAATACTAAAAAGTGTGAAATGGAAAATGCATTTTGGCCTGGTAAGAGCATTTGGGCTCCCTGGGATAGGCAACCTTTGTGTAAATATATTGGGTGAAAGGTTATATTAGCAAGTCATTTTCAGCAATGAGAGTTTCTTAATGAAATTCAAGTCAATAGAAGAATCACAAAGAGAAAGATACTGTTTTAGTCAAGGAAAAGACCACTACAAGTATGTACATGCTCCTGGGCTGAGTATATTAGTTTTACATCAAATCATTCTGGATAAACCAGTCTTGTTTATATTCTCCCTGTGGTCAAAATTATAGCAAACCTGATGATTGCTGTTAGCGTTTCTCTCCAAAGCAGCTTTCACAAAATAGAGTACACAGGACCATCCATGAAAAGGCTTCACATTGAAAAAAAAAAAAAAAACAGAAATCCATGGCTGGCATATCAACAATGTTTTTCTCTTCAGGGGCCACTGGTGTTCCAACATCACAGGGATCCTTTGGTAGAGACAAATACATATACATGACCTGCTGTATACATTTGAAGTTGGTTTGCAGCACTGCTGTGTTACTGCAACAGATCTCCTGCCATTAAAGTGTAATGTCATATACAATGTCAAAAATCAAGGTCTGATTATAATTAATCTTATGGCATTTATTTAAGATAGCTCCAAATAAATATTGTGTGCTTCAAATTTTGATACTTTAATAAAAGATTTGAATTGACCTCAGTGTAATTTATTTTTCTTTCCCATGTTATGGTGCTAAATATGTATGCACATATTAAAATTTCACACTCAGGAATATAGTTAAATAATATAGTTTCCTTTTTTTTATCCACAGTATTACTAGCAGAAAGTTAAATATGTATAGCTGATATAAATAAAGCAAGTTTCAGATGCAAACTGCAGTGAATAAAAACAGTAACTCTTTCAACATGATCCTGATGTAATCTCAAGATGTGGCTAACTTTATATGTGCCACCTTTTTTTGAGTTAGGGTCTCCCGGTGCAGGGAGCGTGGCATAATGTACTTGCATCTCCTCAAAAATTCTCAGAGTACAAAATATAGGAGATGAATTATTTACCGACGTCAGAATATTTCTGGAGGTTTGCAACAGTGGTGGAGAGTAGCCAAGTCTTTCATCCATGTGAGACTCTTGACAGTGGTTGCTGCTGTAAAAAGGCAGAGCTAGAGATAAGAGAACGCTTTGACCAGCCTTGCCTCCCCATGATAAATCTTTATCATTTTAGGTGATGGCCTGACCTCTAAGACGGGTGCTGGCCAAGGGGGTCCTCATTAATACAACTTGAAATCCTCTTGGCTCATTCCGTCTATTTTCTTGATGCCTGTGACCTTTCCGGGATTGCCGCTATCAAACGAAACCCTTTTTGAGTCCAAAGAATTGGAGAGGAGTTTGAAGAGCAGATTGCATGATTCTGATTGGTCAAAGAAGGGAGGAAAAAGCAAGAGGAGGAAAGCAAAAGGTATTCCCTGTGTATCTGTGTACTGTCAGTGCCAGTAACTGATGTGTTGTTAGTGAATGTCTTGTGACACAATGAGCTTGAATGTATTACCTGTATTTGTCTGTTCTTTCCAGTCAGTGTGTGAAATGACAACTAAAATTGAAAGGCTGTCTGTACAGACCATATGCAGCTAGCTTCAACTTTCATTAGTTCACTAGAAAACAGTATCTAATCACCACTTCAGAATCACAGATCAGGTGGGGAAAAGAAGCAGATAAATTATGCATGGAAACAAAAAAAAAGTTTTGTGGTGCTGTTATGACTACTAGGTGCATACACCAACGTAACATGCAGTGCATATTTTTATTGAAAATGTGGGTGATTAGGGATTTTTTTCCTCCACACCATTTGAAAGTCTACCTATTATATAGTTGAAAACATATATTTGTCAATAGCCCACCAACAGTACTAGTCATTTGCCCTTGGGGGCCATTTTTCCCCCATTCATGCTTTTCTTCTTGTGGCTTTTTTTCTTCATGTACTGACTTACACAAGGACACATCCAGACCAGGGCACAGTCTGTATCCAGGCAACCAAAGCATTGTAGCGGCAAACTACTTGTACATACAGATACATACATAATTTAATATGATAAGAAAATGACCCGTGTCTAGCACCCCAGTTTAAGAGGGAACATTCTTAAGATACTTTCCCCTTACTATAAAATGACAGTTCTGTTATTAATTCCTTCAGGAAATAGAGGTTTTGTGTCACAATTAAGCCATTGACTTAATTAGCCAAGACATTGACTAATTATAGTATGATTAATGGTATGGTAATTTCGACCCATTCGCGAAACACATTAACTCGGTCAAAATAAATCATACTGAATAAAAACTCTCAAATACAGATGATAGAATGGCCATTGTTGAGGGTTGAAGAACAAATCTCTACCGAAAGCTACCATTCATATACTCTGGCAGCGTATGTATATGAATGGTAAGACATGCTAGAGTCTCAGTGGTGCGATATTTTTAAATTTAATGAATACAATTGTAAGCTTAGGTGAGTGTTGGGCTGCAGTTACACTTCACTCAGAATATGTGAGTATATGAATATATTATAGTGTTATCCTTAAAAATCCTTTATTTAATACAGTATCTGGTTCAGGAAGTGGACCCAAGAGCAGACAAGACACATGGGGAACTGGAATAATAAACACAAGATGACACAACAAAGACCAGCTGAGAAGTCCAGGTAAATGTCCAATAAAGAGTAATCAACAAAAAGTCCAACAAAGGTTAATCCATAAAGAATCCGAGAACAATAGGGAAACATAGGAACACGGGGAAAACCCAAAGGCACATGAAAAAGACTGGGGAACAGATACAGGACTGAGAAGCAGAACTGGGGGAACACATACAGACAACCTGACAACTGAAAAGGGGAAGACACAACTAGACACAGATGAAAGAAAACTAGACACAGGTGCAACTAATCAGGACAGGCCCAACCATTAAAAGTGGCGGGAAAAGCAAACAAAGACAGGAAGTAAAACTACACAAGACACACGAGGCAGAACACAGGAAATAACACAACTAAACCCCAAAACTACAACAATTTTAAAAGAAGTTTGTCAGTGGGTCATATTGGAGGCTCTGATGAAATAATGGCAAGGTTGAAAAATGCATTTTTACAGTGTGTCTTTGGTATACTTAAAAAGTATTTGCAAATAGACTGGGCTTTTAGCAGAGCATTTAAAGCTGGAATGCTTTCCATTAGTTCATGCACTTATTATTAGCTGGTCTGAGGGGAAGAGCCAAGGCAAATTGATCTTAAAAGACGCAAACTAGTGTAGACTGCCCCTAAGACATTTGTTTAGTTGTAGTGTTTATCCCATCACACAGCACCTGTTATTTCTCCCATATGGTGCATAACTGATATGAATTAAACAATTAAGACTATTTTCTCTGCATGACTTCTGGCTGATCTCCCTGCCTTGAAAAACTGCGTTTCAAATTAAATTGCCCCAAAAGATGAGCCTGCTTTGCTTCCTCCGAACAATTAAATATGGCAGGTCTTATTATCTATAACTCAAGAAAAAGGGAGTTGTGGTAACTCAAACTTTAATTCAGACCTTTTGTGTTTTACTGAAAAGATAACTTTCTTTTTTATTTGGTTTTGTTATGTTTTCTGTGTTTGCCATTCTCTCTAATGAATCTTTTGAGACCATAGCTTGCTGTTGAATTGTTGATAACATTCAGGTCAGGGTAAGGGTTACTTTACTGTCTGGCTGATGGGAAAATCAAACTCACTTAGATTTAAGAATGAATGTTTTATCATGAAATTATTTCATGATTACATTTTCACTGCCAAATCTATACACTGTAAAATGTACTCCATAAATATGCATAGCAGAAGTAGATCCCAAGCTCCAATGCAGATCACAGCACTTGTGACACATGTTGCTGCTACACATGAACAGACACATTTGTTATGTGTGTGAGATAAAGCAACAGAGCACAGTCTTATTGTATTCCACTGACAACACTGACAAAGTCATTCATTAAAAATCAACGCACAAGGCAAAGTAAAGGAAAAATTTCTCATGACAAATTTGAATCAACAACCCTGAGCAACAGAAGTCTTATTTTCTTGGCAGATGAATGCGTTTCACATCACAGTGCCCCCATTGTCATCTCATATATGTTAACACATGCATTTTCACAGCAGCACTGCGGAAGGGTAGGGTAAAAAAAAAGACATGCAAAGCTGCCTTTTGATTGAGGAAGAGCTCAACCCAATTAAGCTTTATAAAGACAGTGAGGACAGGTGTACTAGTTCTGTGGTGACTTAAAGATTTGTGACAATACCCCAAAGCAAAGGCCTCAGCTGCACAAAGGACACCCAAGTGTGTTAGGGTTAATTGGATGACCCAATCCATCTCAATTAAAGATTTTAAGGCACACAGCCCCCTGTGTGTGTGTTGAAATTGAAATCAGCTACAGATGGCTCTTCCTGTGGGAAGCTCCAAATAATTGCTGGCAGATACCACTGGTATGTGTGTGTGTGTGGGGAGGGGGGTACATTTGTTCATAGTCATAAAATACTTTTAAGTATTTGGGTCAAATTCAGTGTTGACTAGCACCATGTGTGCATGATGATGCTAGCAACACTGTAGCTTAGCTTTTCACAAACATCACGTTGAAAACTGTGCTGCTACAAGTAAGACTTAATGAGGCCATTTTTCACAAAGGACTTCAGGGGGCATAAGTCCATGGGTGGGTGGGAGTGGGGGGTATATAAATATCTGTTTCTGTTTCTCCAATCACAACATAAGGCTTGTACTTGAGTCGAAGAAGGAGTAAAATAAGTGAGAAATTAGTTAGAGGGATTGGTGAGACACACATATCAAACATTAATCCTCTGTTATGGCAGGTTTGCACATTTTTGTTTCAGCAAACTGTGCTGAGTTCTACACAATGATCCACCTGTTTGATTTTATTTTTATTAGTTTGAAGGAGCATAGTTATATGAACATCACATGTAGGTGCAAGGCTATCGAAAATCATTTGACCTGACCCAATGATCATTTTGTCCATGTAAATAAATTTGTGGTTTGGAGTCAGTGTACTCTTTTCATAGGTAGTTTTTGGTTGCCACTTTGATTCATTGATGAATTGTTTTTACCTTGAAAACTAAAGAAAATAACATTTACTCTGCTTTATTTGTTAAATAATCTAAAGGCTAACAGAATAAAAACCAATGCAACACCTGTACTGCAACACAATTCATCTGGAACTCAATGATGAAAGAGATTTTGTCATGCGCTGATGCATTTTGATCCTGACCTAATTAACTAACCTACTCCTGTGTCAAATAAAGTGTTAAAAAAAAAGCTGTTGCGCAACAAACACATTTTTCAAAACAACTGTGCATCCACATATTCTGACTGTAACAGCAACCATTTTAATTTAATAGTTCTTTTAGATTTTGTCAAATATAATCTTGGATTAATATCTCTTTAACATTGCTGTTAGAATAGAACTTCATACTTACATTGCACTACATTGATACACTGGTTTAAAAATAGTTTATTTTTTGCTCAGACTGAAAGGACACAGCTGGTGTTATTCTGCTTTATATTATTATTGTTAACAAATCTCATAAAAAGTCCCAAGCCCATTGGTTCCCCCTGAAGACGTAAATCTTTAAAAATGGGTCACAAAGATATACTCTCATCCAAGTTCTTTAAACTACTGTATTTTTAACAAACTCTGTGTATTTATTGGGGAGCGACAGATTAGAAGACAAAGACGACACTGGATCGATTCAACATAAACTACAGTGCCCATGTTAATGGTAATGAAGGGACATGTCATCTAGGGCAATGATGCATTTTTAATAGTTTTTGGTAAACAATGGTGGTATATGCCACAGCGGACTAAGGAGTTGTTGACAACAAGAAGAATATAAAATATCACTAGACTTTAAAAACATTATACAAGGTTTGTGCACCAATTACCAACTTATATCATGTTAACTATCAAGACAGATTTCATTACACTTATTATGAATGCATTTCAGTTTATTTTTTGTAAAAACTGCACTTTCAAGATATTCCAGGTTTATTTGATCCCATTCACATGCCCAAAGATATCTACCATAAGGACTCAATGGGAAGCCATCAAAAGCGAATGAAATGCGATTAGTATAGACTGAGGTATTCAATTAATTCGGCTAAATGAACATTTTCTCTTGCTGGAAGAGATTGCAGCTGTAGGAACATCTGTTATCAATGTCTTAGTTGTATTTTTGAGTGTGTTTTGTGCTTTTCATCGAAGCAGTTCATGAAATTATGATTGATTGCTTGAATTCATTTATGCTACTTTGGTTAATTATTATCATTATCACAGTGAGAAGATAAAAAGCCATTATTTTCTTTGTGCTGTATAATCAATGGAAGCAAGACACCATCAATGAGCAAAAAATATGTGTCAAATGTGACTAATATTGAAGGTCTTATGGATAAAGACGTTTTACTCCATTATGGCCAAATGTGCAGAGTGTACTGATTACACACATTACCCACATTTAATAAAAATTACAGTTCAAAGAAGACACAAATCACATGCCAGGCCTAGTCCATTGGTAGTTTTTAGTGTCAAGCTGTGTGACTGGTCACATTTCAAAATGACTATGGTTATGTGTTGAAACCCTACTCTATGATTACAGACAAAACAAATCGATGAAAAACTTAAAAATAGCAATACAGACTTTAAATAAAACATGAAGCTCAGTCACTCTTGCATACCTATTTTGCTCAGTTTTGTGTATTTATATTTCATGTAAAATATTAAGATACAAGTACTGCTTCAAACATATACCTCTGACAAATCTAAACTATACCTAAGTACATCTTGTTATGTTCAAGTAAAATGTAAGTTTTGGAATTTAACATAACATCACAATCGTAAAGGGACAGTTCACTCCAAAAACAAAAATACATATTTTTCCTCTTACCTGTAGTGCTATTTATCCATCTAGATTGTTTTGGTGTGAGTTGCAGAATTTTGGCGATATCGGCCGTAGAGATGTCTGGATTTTTTTAACATAATGGGACTATGGAACTTGGCTTGTGGTGCTCAAAGCGACAAAAAAAATACATTTGAAAAACTCAACAGCAGTGTCACTTTCCAGAAATGACCTGGATACTTAAAATAATCCACAGATATTACTGAGGTGTCAGTAGTCGGAGTTAGACAAAATAGTGGCTATCTTCATCCTGAGTCATCTGTAGGTTTGTTGTCAGTGTTTTGTCCCAACGGTGTTTTGTTTTGTAGTCATGTTATGAAGGGATCACTTCAGACTGTATGGGCAGGAGGAATTACACACACTAACAACTCTTTCAACCTGGCATGTGAGTGTGTTTCATGTTATGTTTAGGGAAGATTTTACTTAAAGTGGCTCCCTTCAGACCTGTCTCCTTGTTTTGCAAATGCACATTCCTGACTTTATCTGACTTTATTGTTGAATGCAGACATTTTATATAATATTTATAGTGTATATGTGTATTTAGTTTGATCTCATCTTGTTTGATTTTGTGAATGTGCATTCTACAGGTCGCAGATCATGATGCTCTCATCCAGGCATCCATTGAGGAAACCACAGTGGGAATACATGTTATCAAAGACCAGGATACCAGCGTATAAACCAGCAAACTGGACTGTCCTAAAGGGCAAGATGGTGTTGCAAGATTGCAGAGAACTACAATTGTGGCTGCCATTTAGTTTGAGCCTAAACTACTCTTCTGAACACAAGTCCACCTTTAAAGCACAGTAGGTTGTCATAGAGCTGTAATGCAACTCACTCTCCAGGATCAGTATCAAAGACTATCAGTGTGTTGTTACCAATGTGTAATGGTGAGACAGACAGGATGCAGTTTTCTGTGTTCACCATCTTGGATTATGGACATTATTACATATTTTTATTAAAGGCTCCTACGAAGAGAGACATTTAACAGTCCAGTCACATGATTAAATGATGTGAAGTCAAAGTTTGTATTTGTATCACATTACTGAGTCATTAACTATTGATCTTGATTAGAAAATATTAGTATTTGTCATAAGGCAGATGTTTTAAGTATGTACAGTGTGTGTTTTATAAGGTTCTTACCCTAAACTTGTTTGAACTGCACTGTTATTGTAATGTTTTGCATTCAGGCTCTGGGTGGATTTTGAGCCCAATGTCTAAGTTGTACAATATTCTTTGACCAAATACAAATCATTTTTGTGCAAGAAATGTGTTTTTTGCTTATTGCCATATTTGCACTTGAACAGGGAACCGATATCTACAATACATTTGGATTGAGTCAACTAACAAATCAAGATAGATTTACAGACATAACTCAGGTACCAGGGACATAATAAAAATGCTTTACATAATACCTTTGAATAATATTAGCATTAAGAAATCAAGTTCACAGTTGAAACTCAGGTACCCTGGACATGATGAAATTACGTTAACATTACACAATAAATTGGTATTATGGTAACATGTTGAATCAACATGATTCTTTTAAATGGTCTAATGTGAATGAAATATTTTGGCTTGACAAGCAATAATTAGTTGAGAAAAAAAGGACAATTATGTCAGTTGGCCACATTCTGATCATGTGGGACCAATGGACGCATTAAAATCAAGTAAATTCAAAGGTCTTTTTACGACTTCCATACGATGAATAATGTTCAACGTTACTTATAAATTAACTCGCTACAGACTCGCTCCTTTTCCGCTTCATGCCTCTCCTGTCCCTGAACATGCTGTGTCAGAGTCCTGATTGGAGCCACTGTAAATCACCTCGGTTCTGTACTCCCTGTCATCAAACGACCTCCGTCAGGTCTCGGAGGCTGTGTTCACTGGGAGGCTGCTAAGCCTGGTTCCGTTGCCTGCTCGCCCGGACTGAAAACTTCCTTCTCCCAGCGGTCTAAAGCTCCTGTGCTAGCGTTGTAAACAAACACAAAGACTCCCCCGGTATCCTACTCCGAGCTCCCAGTCTGGGCAGAGTCAGCTAATAGGACTGCTAAGTTAGCTAACTAGCTAATGGCAGCTAGTACAGTTCTTGGATGTATTATTAGAACTGGATACCAGAGCCAAAGATTGCGCCTGTTCGTTCTGATGAGAATTACTCGCCTGGCACATACGCCAAAAAAGTTTCTAGCTTCTGGGTTTACTTCTGAGGTATGCTGCCCACTGAATATGAGCAGTAGTGTTTCTCCCGCTCGGCCCATAGACTTTACATTGTGATGACGTCACAGATTTTGAAATCGCTTTTCTCAGCTCCAGGAAAGTTTTACAAATATAAAACCTCCATGGATCAAAAATCCATAAGAGTCAAAATTGACCTTGTTTACAGTTTTAAGGTGTCCTGTCAACAGTTTTACAGACATCTCTCTGATAATGGTGGCTTATGTGGAAAATGCTTTTTGGATTTTTCGTTGCAATACTGCAAGTGGCCACTGTGAAAAATTAGAAGCAAGGCTGAGGGGCGGTGCCGTATCCAGTTCTTATTATACATCCATGGTACAGTTAGCAGCAGTGTGCCGGTAAGTGACTTCCTATGTTACAAGAGAAAATGTCTGGGTTGCAACAATCCCCTGATGCGTTCGTCTCAGTGACAAGGCGCAGCTCCCGAAAACAGTTTGAAGGGGGTTTTTTTCAGCGACTACCCAACTAATGAAAACTTGTTCAACTAAGACTCTTCTCATCGACTAACGGTTTAGTCGACTATTAAGGGGCAGCCCTACATCACATGCATTCATTTGGTTCTCATTAGTGTGTCAGTCTAGAAATAACATACCTTTCTTTCAAATTGTTACAATTTTATTTTAATTATTAACATGCTTACATGTATTTACTATCTAAAACAACAAACAATAAAATAGTAATTTGAGCACTGTTCTGATTACAGATCAACTATCCTCCTAATCACTTTTGTTAACCACTGGTGTTGAGGACAAATCTGACCCCATGACAAACACCCTAAAGCTTGCCTTTACAAATTGAATCACATTGAACTGTCATTAAAGTTGATGGATGCTTTCGGTGAGGTGTCTAAATAGTGTTTTTATGTCATTTGATAGTTTTCCACCAATTATTCCAATCACACTAATGCCCCAGTTATTGATCACATGCACAGTTATTAGAAATTAAGGGATAAATGCAGAACCATGCAAAGACACACATGTTAAAGATCCAGATAGATGCATGAGTGTGTACACACAGACAATACACACACATGAACACAAAGACATTCCCACCCTGGTCCACTCCCACCTCACAATGGCCATCTCAATCGTCTGTGTTGACACCTATGGAATTGATTTCCCATGGCAACATGGTCCATCTATTGCCACAAACATTGGGCTGCAGTCACATCATGTTGACATAGAACACAATCACTTCTGCTTGTCTGCAGTGTTCCTGTGGCACAATAAAAAAAACACAAGGACTAGAAGATGTCCGGTGGGATGCAATGCATCATCACTGAGATTCACTGTTAACCTCATTTTGTCATTAGTACTGAGATGCTTTCATCTGCACAACAGACAGGGAGAAAAGCAGTTCAGTAACCAAAGGCGTTTGCTCCCCAAAATACACACACAATTGCGCATATATCAACAGAGACTGGAGAAGAGTAAGGGGTACCATCTCAATTCCAGCAGGGGAAGCTTTAAAGTTGGTGAGTGTTGTTGAACCTGTGACACAACCCAAACAACACCTTATGAGGGACATATAGTGGCCATAAACTGAAAATGAACACATTCTGTATACCCTATTATTCAACAACAAACTGGCAGACTACATTCACCCACTCCAATTTCAATATTTTCATTTATTTCCAGAATCTATTATTAGCTGGTGAAAATTGTAAGGTTACAAGGTGAAATGTATTTACATCCAAAAAAGTAGTCAACAAGATAAATGCCTCATCAATGATGCAGTGACACGAAATCAATTGAACTCACTGGTAGGTGAGAAATTAATTGCAAAGAGGGAAACATAATAATGATGGTCAAGCAAGCTTGTCCAAATCTAATGGGTCTGGCTGTGCAAATATAGGATGCATACATGCATTTAGCAATCCTTTAACACCTGGACACGAATGTTAATTTTGTAATTACAAGATATTCAATCAAATTTTAATCTCTGCCCACACCAGCGTGTTTACATACTTCTTTGTCTTTGCTTTAACACTAGTCATATTTGTACTGCCGTCATTGCTTTGCTTTGGAAGAATTTGAAGGGTCTGGCATTTTTAGTTCTTGGAGAAACATACTGGCTTTCTGCCTTGTGTATAGCATAGATGCTGTGTCAAATGTGAGAAAATAAATATTGCCTGCATGAAACATTCAGCAGAAACCTTTCCATTTTTTTTTTTATCCAGCAGTGTGTGCTGTAGCCATGAACTTCAATAGCTCCATAATCCTTTGTCTGTCCAGCATTGATATTTGCCCACCAATTGGATTTCGCAGTCTAGACTTATTCTGTGCATTATCATTCAAGGAACTACAACGCAATGCCACTGAACATTTTGTCATTCTGATAGCATACAGTACACAGCTTTTTGTATGACAGTTAACCCTGAAGTTGGTGTAAAGCGTTTAGTAGATTTTTGTTTTCCTTATAAGCAAATACACAGAAAACACACCAAATATATATGTTGTTTGTAAATTCTGTGCCTGAGAGTGATCTAATATTGGTTTTCCATTCAGTTAAGATGTGTACTATTGATATTTTGTTACAACAAAAGATGCAGCCATTATTAATGAAGACATGTCCCGCAGGTAATTACAACACTAATTCGGTTATGGTAGACTGGTCAAGTATCAGATTTTTCCATTGAACCGATTTGTTTGACCAAACATAGGCCTAATTACCTCTATGGATGGGGAGTGACTCTGCTAACAGTTTTAGATCGTGAGGTCCCTACCACAGGCTCTCATGAACATCAGTAATCAGTGCACTGGCATTAGCATTAAACATTGACTGGTGAAAGGTTTAACTGTGGGGCTAGATGCAAGATTTCCACTGATATGTAGATTGATCCAGTGGTTAATGACAGAAGTCAGTGATAAAATGTGTATGCTATGTACTGTGCATTTCAGGTGAACATGCAGTGACGAACAGAGATGTTTGCATTTATCTGCAAAACTGCTTGAGCTGTAGGCAAAATGATCTACGGCCATTGACTTGTCTGCTACTCATGTTAACGTGGATGAATGACAAAGCAACAAAGTTTGGTTTGCTGAGTCATAACGCTAATCAACTATTGTCTGCTATGGCCAGACAAGACTGTAATTGCCTTTGAGTTTGTATCCCTTTTCCAGCATCAATCTAGTTAAACCAGTTAGCATCCACACTTCACTTAGTTTGTCAAGTACCAAATTAATATTCTCTTAGTGATTAGTGTTTATTTATTCTAATGCATAAAGTAAGATAATGCATTGTTCTTAATCTAAATCTGATGTTATAAGAGGCAATGTTAAAAGCATTTTGTGCAGTTAGATTCTTCTCCTTATGCAGTCAATATAGAGCAATATTTGCAAGCAGGGACATTTTAAGATCAGTTCAAGTTGCAGTATATGCAACTCAACCTTTGCAATAAAGCGGCCAATTAAAGCTGTTAATGCTCTGCTCACTCTTTTGTTTTATGTCAGCTCCGGCCACCACAATATTCAACAGGAATATTCAAAGGGAGTTATTCAGCTAAAAGGTAAGGCATTCATTCTGTGCATACAAGATGCTGTGACTAACAGAATTAAGTGAGAATCAGAGCATTTTTACTTTGTTTACTTCCTGCCATCACTGCCATAATCTTTCAGCAATAAAACTTTTTTTCTTTTTCTGAGCAATTGTGTGTCAATGTGCTAGAATAATGTAAAATGAAAGTGAAACAAACAAGCAAAACATGAATAAAAGGGGTTTGTAATTTTGGAGAGGTCTATAGTCTCCACCAAATTAAAGTGACAAAAATATCACAAAGAATGTGTCCATTGTGGTGCAAGGATCACTTGTGAGACTCCCCCTACTGCACCTCTCCTCCACTGCAGCACTTGGCGAGGCACCAAAATGTTACTTCCCCGAAGTAAAGCTGCACTTCACAACATGCACAGGCAGGGAAATAGAGCCCTTAATCTTGATTAATATGCGGTACCCAGTGAAAATCTATTAGAATGTCATAATCCTGATTGTTCTTATAGGCTATACCATTAAAACCAATTGAGAACACAGAAATAATGCACAAATTGAACAGGTGAATGTAAACAGACCGTTTACAGTTAATACAGGCAGCACTCGCCGAAGCTCCTGTACTATAACATTCTCTACTCTGACATACAGTATATATTATTGCCATTGAAGATGCATCATACCGTGCCAAAGGGACAATGACCTGAAGACGCTGTGACACAATCACATTAGCTATGACCTTTACTGGCCGTCATTAGTAAGAATTGCAATAATAGTGGAACTTGTCTACAGGTAACCCCCTCCCCAATCTCTCATGACACTGCCATTAACTATAAAATTATATTTTTACAATTAAGGTGTTACGGGTCCTAGGCGTGGCGACCACAATAACAAAAAGAAAAAGTCTGTAAAATAAAAGTAGAGCGTGAGAGAAAGAACGACAGGTACACGCGTGTCTTTTCCCAAATTGCGTCTCTTATTTCTTATCTAAACACATGTAATTTACAAAAGTGCATTTACTTGTCTCGTTTACAAAAATAGCTTTGAAAGTCTAAATAAAGTCAATTTCACTTCAGTGTGTATCTGTATTTACTCCAAAACCTTCTACTGCTGCTTATTGCACTCTTACTTGACCTTTTTACAGTTGCAGTACAGACTACATACTGGACTTTTAATATTACATTGACTTTTATTGACATAGTGCAAAACTCAAGATTAATTATCCCGACTAGTATTAGTGCATAAATCTTACTTAGATTTGGACAAAGCACCTTACATTAGTTAGCTTAGATAAAGTATAAAACAAAATTACAATATAGTAAACCAAAACATTTACAATATGGCTTTTCTTTACAGTTTCTACATTAAATGAACAAATAGTGCACAATGGGTCTTTTAACTCTAACAAAGTCACATCAGGAGGCTTGAGCATTAAACTGGAGCACTATACATAAAGTACATAAACCCAAAATCCAAGGTTACTGTGAAATAAACACATTCAGCGCGAGCTGACGAACTCTCGCGGGACTATCGGCGCAACGCAGCTAGCTTTACCACCTTGATCTTGCCGCGGTCCAGTAAACTGAGCCAAAAGTTACACAAATCATCACAATATTACTTTTCAGCAAGTACACAAGTAATATGAAGCTCAATGCTTTCATTTATGGCAATTTTAACCAAGTACTGACCTGTAAAATAAAAGTAGAGCGTGAGAAAAAAAAACGACAGGTACACTCGTGTCTTTTCCCAAATTGCGTCTAAAGGGGAACAGGAAGTTGGCCCGCTATAGGCAACGGGGGGTGCGCGACCACAGTGTCAAAGGTTCTGCTTACTTTGTTCCACTCTTTTACTCACCAATATTAACACAGGACTACATATTATAAATATAAAAATAAAGCTCTTTATTACCAGAGTATATTTGCACAAATTAAAATAAAGTATTGTCTTTTTATTCAATAATACCAAATGTGGTCACACATATTTGGGTGTACCACAAAGGCAATAGCTAATTAGAGTGAAGATCCAAGAAAATTGTGATATGCAGAAGTTACATACCCCAATGTAGAGTACTGGTAACACTGCATTGTCCTCTGTTTCTTTTGTTCTGTTTTTGGGGTAAAATATCCTACGATGCTGGTCACCAATTCATCCCAACAGCTTCAATTGCTGAGCAGTTGGTAACATGAGAAGGTGGGGGAAGATTGGAAGTGACATGAAATTATACAGCATTAGGTGTGAAGTTTTTGTTCCAAAACATCATAGAGGCCCCACTTTCGAGAGACAAAAATCCCAGCTTATGGTGATGTAATCATCAGGTCTGTGGAACTGATCTACAACCTCATGAACCCCTGCAGATGTACGACAGTCACTGGGGCAGGACAAATTTTACTTATCACACTTGGCCAGTGGTTAGCAAAGGTGAAGCCTTTGCTGACGGTTTTGACACTGAGATAACACTTTGGAACGTTTGAGTAATAAGCCTCAGCAGTTTAGGCAGAGGACAGTACTGTACTGTCTTTCTTTCCTGCTCAGACACACACAGAGACACACACAGAGACACACACACGCACACAAACTTCAACATGCCAGTTTCTCTATGCCTACCACCTAATTAAGGCCAGTCCTTGCAGTTTCAGCTCCAGAGAGAACTGCATTCCCCATCTCCTTCAAGGCAGTCCAATACGTTAGTTGTATTTTCAAGGCATGCTGTTAGCTGTGGTGCCATATTTCTAGGGGTGAACACCTGCAATGTTTGACATCTTGTACCGTTTGATACCACTTCTTTAAAATGGCTGAAGAAGTCTGGTAGTTTATAAAAAGATGTAACATGGCACCAAATCAAACCCAGTACAGAATGCTGTCGAAACGCAGTTTGTAGTCACATATGCCTCCTACATGCACACGTCATATTTTAAAGCTGCCAACCACCAATCAAACTGCATGTCTGAAATAAAATTATAAAAACACATATATGCTTGCTTATCAGACATTTACACAGATGGCATAATGTCAATTCTTTTCCAGTGGACCATGAACATTTGATATGCACATCTTCAATACAAGTGCGCCGGCTTCACTGATCAGCCTAATTAACATATTAATTGTTTACTTGTGTCCTCACTCTGGTTTCCAGGGTGTTGCCTAAGATGTGAAGCATGTTTCTGAGCACACATACACCGCTTAGTGTGTTTGAATTTTGTGTGTGTGTGTGTGACCGCACACATGTTTATGCACAACGCTGTTCCTGTCTGCACTCGCCGGTACATGTGCGTGTGCATGAGGGTGTGTAATCAGAGCCGCTTTGGAACTTTACAAGAAGTCATTAACAGTCAAGACTATTGTGCAGACACCATGATTTCAAAGGTGCTCCACAACAGCTTGTGCGGCAAGGGCTGATTGAACCAGAGCACTTGAAAGGGGGAGAGAGACGTCAGGTTCGCAGCATCCTGTCGCGGCCCATCTGCCTCTCTCTCTGCTCCTGCCGTCAGTCTCCTTTGTGAGGAGGAAGGGGTTTGAACATCAAAGAGCAGCCATGTTACCTTGGAGACAGAAACAATTAGTAAGGGATCTGGTGAAAGGTGGCATAGAGGAGAACCCCGTTCCATGATACTCAAAAAATATATCCGGGCATTGCTGGGAAGTAAGGGCAGCACTATATTCCAAAGACTGTATTCCACGGAGAGACATTGTGTATGGATGACACATTTTAGAAGGCCAAAATATTTTAAGTTACCAGAAGTGTACAGCACAGTAGAGTCATTTTAAATGCACCATGAATATTGCTCTCCGTTTACTATTGTGTGATGTAATTTTTGTCTCTCATCCAGCATTGTGCTTCTACATCTTACACTATATTACGATATAAACTGTAACATGCTGAACTAGACCAGATGAGACAACCGACAGATAACACCTCTGGCTGTGATAAGTATATTCTCATTAACACTTGTATCCCACAATATCTCTACAGCAGCCCAGCTTGAGTCCAGAGCAAATCTCAGAGGGACGGTGCCTCATATAGAATACCCTTGAGCTGTTTCACAGCTATCTAAAATCTCCTAGATGCCTTTGCTGGCTTGCTAAGCAACTCTATCTACTTTCATCCTGGATTGCATTTCATTATGAATGTGAAGTTTGAGTTGGCTAAGTTGCTGTTTAATAATGCATTTGTCATCCGTGACCAGGCCAGCTGAAGGGGTTAGACCAAACAAACAAAAAATTAGGTCAATATCACTTGGTCCTCTATATTGAGGTCGTGCGCATGAACACATGAAAGGAAGACTAAAGGAGAACACTTTGTGCAATTTACTCGTGTGTGCCATCAGTAAAAAATACATCTTCTCCTCAGTAACAAAAGTTATTCTTAGCAGTAGTAGTTAACACATCTAAAGGTGTTCTACTCTTAAATACGCTCTTGTCATCCATATACACAATATATTAGTGCTGCAGCACATTGTACATTTACAGTGCATTTATCAGCACTTGCATTTTACACTAAACGTAAAAAAAAAGTTGTATTCATCTGAGTGAGTCTACGATGTCAACAGATATGGGCATGCAAAAAGAAGACAAGAGAAGATTGGTATACATAATCAATTTGCCAGGAAATTAGGAAAACATATTAAAAAGACAGACCCTGAATAATTAAATTCAATTAAAAGCCAAGGCAAAAAAAAAAAGAAAAAAGAAAAGTAATAATAGACCAGAGAGCAATAATTGCAATGTTCTTCATTGTGTATTTTCTTCACAGGGTAATTTATTGTCCTGCGCTTTTAAAATATACTAGCCACTGTTAGACACAGAAGAGCTCCATGTGTGTACTGATAGACTTGTGTGTGTGACAGTATAAATAGATGTGATTGGATACATCAGTCACTCAGCCACTTATTCTCCGGAGTCGAGGACACACACACACACCTGTCCATCATGTGGTGTGTGTGTGTGTGTATGCATGATAGCATAGATGGACACACACCATTAACAAGTAACTGTACAACAACTGACAACCGGTTCTTGAAAAAAAAACATTTTTTCTCTCTTTCTTTCTGTCATATTTACAATGTGACCTTGCGTTATTGAAATCAATCAATGTGATTCATTTGCAGGATGTATAATCCCCTCATTTTACTTCTCTTCATGAAGTGAAATGAACGCTTTTATCTGGATTTGGGTGGACAGCAGATGGACATTTTCTCATGACATTTTGTGGAGCTTTTTTTTTTCTCTAGTTCTAGCTCAAACAGTATGAAGAGGGAGATCTTTTTTCAAGGTCATTGCACTTACAATTCCACTCATTTCGGGGCTGGAGAGAAGACGAGATACACAGACAGACAATCAGACAGACACCAGCTGACCGCCAAGCTCTGAAGACCTGTAGGCATGTGAACAGCAGAGGCGGTATCAATCCCTGGAATGAGGCCGATGACCGATTCCAATTCAGGGCCACATCAAAGAGCGTGAATGCAGCAGCACTAACAGGGATGCTGGGGGTCAGGGACACTGGCTGAGGGATTTAGTCATTTCAGGGCTTATGTGAAGCACCATGAAGAGCAGTCATAAAAGCACAATGTCACTTGGTGACCTGCAGTTGGGGGGATACAAACCTGGAGCGATGTGAGCTGGATGGGAGCCTTGCACTGTTTTGACACACTCAAACATGCACAGGGTTACTGAATTGCACACATACACACAAACCCACACACAGACACAAAGGTCGGGACTTAAAGAAAGAGACTACTCTGTTTCTCGTATTTTTTCCTTCTCTCTCACTTCCTCTATCACTTCCACCCTTTTTCTTTCCATCCTTTTCTCACATCGCTTCTTTTCTCTCTCTCTCATAGACACAGATACATGCAAGCCAACACATATATCTGTCTGTGCGCATAAATCTAGAGCAGCCATTTCTAAGGATGATGATAGTAAATGACAATGGTAATTTTTGACAGTCAATTTGCCACTGATGTCCAGTAAATTTGCAGCGGTTTTTGCTTTAATGCAGCTCTGCATGATGGCCATATATTAGCGACTTCTGCGACATTTACTGGGTGCAACGACACTCATAGGACACATTCAGATCTGTCTCATCCGCATGCAGCGCTCCAAACATCCATCCGGGAATAGTCTTGCAGCTTTTAGGGGCGATAAAGCTCATCAGGGGCTGTTTCCTTGTCAGGATAGACCTTGTCCTTCAATAGTAGTTTTTTTATGGGTAATCAAGAAAAGCTTGTATGGCCACTGAATAAATTTATCAAAAGTTATGTTTTCTTAACAGTGAGCTGGATGAACAGTATAGGTACTACAGTTGCCAGATACATTGTTTTATAAGATGAAGGGAGGGGATGGGGAAGGACATAACATCCATAAAACCATTGTTTCTGTCTGAAACCTCTCACTTTTGCATAATCCTGGGACGCTTATTAAAGAATTACTTGCAGTGCATAGTTATTATGCTCCTGTGTATTTCACACAGTCTATCATTAGCTTTATTTCAAGAGGAGACCCGTCACAAATTTGAATCTATCGTCCCCTCTCCTTCTTTGTAAGCATACTGTCCACATCAGCGTTAATGAGTGCCCGCTACTGTTGCTAGCAGCTCTCACATCTTCATCCACTTGTTATGCAGTGATGAATCAAACTCTCTTATGAGTGTGCTGTAGCATGCTGAGGACAAACCAGGGAAGCTACTTAGAGGCACATCTCAGTTGGGTGGATCACAATGTCAGCTCAGTCTGTCAGCAGATGCATTTTTTTTTCTTCCTCACATCTGCACATCTGTAGTCCTTATGCGTTATGACTGATAGATTGCTAATTTTGCTGGAGTTCTTAGCCAACATGGCTAATTTAAGTCTTTATGCACAAACTTAGACACCCCCACATAGCAATGCTGCCCCCCAGTGCATGCAGCAGTTGACACCCAGCATCAAATAAATGGAATTTAAAATAAAGCTACCCCTTTTCAGTATAGCTTGGATTTGATTTCTAAACTAAGTGACATCATTTGTTTGTACCTTTTACATAATGCAATAGAGATGTTCAAGTTCTGCTTGCACTATACAGGCGAGTCCATGGAGAAAGAAAGGAGTAAGACAGTGTCATTGCCTGAGTCAGCGTGGCTGTGATTTTGCAGCTTTGGATGTGTAGCTGGCGCATATCCAGGAGCATGTCATCCCTTCCATTCTTCAAAGTGCATTTATATTACTAGCACTCTTGGCAGGCAGGCCTCTCTGGCGGTTAAGGCTGAAGCGCCTCCCAGACTGACGATGATTACGATGGCTATAACATAAAAACTGTTATTGGCCTTGTTTGGTGATGGTTATTACAAGTGTATCAAAAACCCACACATACATCTCCCTTTACCCCAGTTCTTCAGGGCTGTAGCCATATATAGGCACTAATGAATAGGTGATTTCAGTGATTCGACATGTGTCATAAATATTAAATGGCTCACTGCCCTTGGTTACCTTTGCTGCCAGCCAGAGCCTTTGTCATGTATACCGTAGCTGTTTAGCTTTTTACTTATTGACAGAGGTGACAGTAGGGGACATTTCAAAGAGAGACGCCTCTCAGGAGTTCAGATCTCTATGGTGGAATAGTCCTTTGTAGTGCTACTTAGGCTATGTATCTGTTGAGGGCTTAACCTTTGTAGTGCAGTTATGATTGTTGTTATGGTGGTGGTGGTGGATGACAACAACAATACAAATGGAAGTGTTGAGAACAATAATAATGGCACCAAAAATATAGACTGGTTCGATAATAGATTGATGAATTGTGCAACTCCTGAATTACCGTCATTTATTGTTTTTTATTACTTTGTTGGTTTATAATATAGGGTCACATATAGCATTCATTATGCTTTAATTAAATGTAAATTTACATAACTTGCATTATTGCAGGGTATTACTGTACTTTAGCTCTGCCCAGTGCCTGCATGATGATCCCCCTGCTCCAGTAGATAATGAGTCAAACAGAACATTTAGCACTGCTTTTTCAGCAGCTTTGTTTCACCAGAAAGTTAATATGGTGGCATTTGCAACCAATGGTGTAGGGAGTTCACTGTTATCTGCTTTGCCTACTGGCCTAATGTAGCTAATAAGAGTGAGGCAAATCCTGGGTATAAGAAATATAAGAAACATTTTAAAGTAAATGGTCTATTTGTACCTCTTAAATCCTGAGATTATATGTATAAAGTTGTACTGTTTAGAACATTGTGTGCAGCAAAACCAGTTGATTTTCTTTACTTATATAATAAAAATTTTGAGCAGTTTCTAAGTGGCAATAGCCTAAAGCTTAGGATGTAAGGCTGCTGTAAGTGAATTTATTGGAGGTTGCAAGTGGACAACTGTCTGCTTTTCTGAATCTGATATGAGTCATTGGTAAGGTGGATAACCCTCACCAGTGGAGATGCGCATTTACTTGGCAGCTAAAAAGGTGTGAATATGAGCAACTAAATGAGCATGAAGGAGGGTGTTGATGAAAAAAGAGCATATGTGTTCAGCAGATGTCCTATTAGAAGACAAAGCCTAAAATAATAGTTCCACACAATGGCTTACTCTCATTGCGGAACCACTGGGCAAAGAGTACCACTAGAAATCTGTTGTTACAGATTTTTCTTGTTTCATCAGCAGCTGAATGATTTTTACATAAAAGCCATTACTTATTTTTCCTTTTAATACACAATAAGCCTATACTTCTGTACGAGGCTGAGAGATTAATTCAATTTATAACAAAATGTAATTGTTGCAGTGCAATGCACATCTCATTCAGTTGTGGGAAATTTGTTTTCCTCATTGACTTGTGGTATAGAGTCCCCATCAAATGGATGAGAAGTGTGTCTCCCAAACCATACAGAGTGTTTGCTTTAGATTCCGGACAATAAGCAGCAGTATAAACACTCCCCCACATTTCTCACAGCTGGGAGGCCTGAGCTGTAAAATGCTCAGATTGATAGAGCAATGTTCAATTCCTCCCCTGAGTTAGAAGGGCAAACTCCTGTGGCGCTCCTGCATCAAGCGTGCCCTCCCTGTGAATCGGTACTGGAGATAAACTTTCCCAGACAACAATGCCTCATCAGTGGCAGCAGCAAAGGGGCCCTCTTTTATTGCCAGAGCTCCAGTGTTCAACAATTAACGGCTCACCGTGGTCCCTAGCACAAAATACTACAATGGTCTCTCTCTTTCACTTTCCCCTTGCCTGCCCAATCCTCCCACCTCACCACCACCACCACTATCCCTCCTACCCCCAAACCTCAGGCCCCAGGCCTCGCTGCAATGCATCTCTCATTGCACTCTGTTCTATAAATTGCCAAAGGCGCGAGAAGGCAGATACAAATAAAGGTGATTTAGCCCAAAGAGATGCTGAGCGATTGCTCTCATTAGTCCGGAGTGGAGACCAAAGTCGAGATTTAACTGAGAGGGATTCCTGGCCATTAGTGCTCTGGCAGCGGCTGTATTGATAGGTTTTTAATAAGACGCTACATTAATGGTTATCATGAGTGAGTGGGTTTATGGTAATGGGAAAAGGCAGAGGAGGGGAGAGGAGGTCTCCAATGTGTTTTCTGTCAGATTCAGCATCAGCTTGCCCGCTGCTGCCAGCAGCATGAGCATGCACCTTTGCAGGTTGACAATTTGTGTAACACAAACTCTCTCTGTGGTCTGCATATAGCAAATAGGGAAAAAGTGTCTGTTTTAGGTGTAAATTGAGTGACGCGAACGCGGAGAGGATGGTGTCAGTGATGAACGACGCTAGAGGGATGTCTCCTGTGTGCGCAGAAGTCTTCATTTCCTCCTATTAATCAGTTGGACTAATTCTCCCCTTGTTCCATTTTTAACCCTACAGTGTCACTGCCTCCAGTTGCTCTAATTGAAATATTAGCAGCCAGTTAAGTAAATGAAGACAATTTAATCAGTCCCCTTCTCGCGCCTTCCCTGTCTTTCTCTTTTTTGTCTTTTTCCCATGCGACGGTGTGATCTTTCTATTAAAGAGAGAAGTTGAGAGATCAATTTAGATTGTCTTTTTTTAACTAAGCTGACAACTCTATCGTCTCAGAGCCAAAAGTAGCTGAGATTAACCTTGTTCGAATGTGAACCTTGCCAAAGGGTGTCAGATTCTGCCAACAACTTTTTCCCTCCCTGTCCGTTTGGCCATTCACCAGTGGAGTTCCTGCAGGATGAGTAGGCTTTAAAGCACTAGCCAGCAACAAGACGAAATCCCTATGGCGAGTCATTTCTTTCCAAAGCACAAAATGTTAATTGAACTTTCTAAAGATTCTAAACTTACACTAGTTTGATTAATTCAAATTAGTCTCACAGGGGCTATTAGATCCCTTCAGTAAGGAAAACAAAACTGTCAGGAACATTTGGATAATCATCCTTAGGGTATTCCATGACGAATAAGTCTTTCTTCATAACTACTTTCTTAGTTTCTCATCTGCCCTTGCCTCATGTAAGACACCTAATGTTCAATCAGAAATAAATTATATTGTTTAGACAGTGATCTCCATGTGCTAAATATTGAAGTACAAAAGTTAACAGTTTCAATTAACGAAGTGGGTAGTTAGCAGGCTTAGGTATTGTCAGGATCAATCAAATCAATAGTCCACTGATGTAATGGAGTGGGACTAAAAGATACTGATCCAGTGTAATTCTTAACAATCCATCATTATTTTTGTCTCACATCAGATACACTTGTGATTTCAGATATAATACAATTAGGTTGTAAGGGTGTGCCACTGGAAGGGTAGAAACAACCTGAGGGTTTATTTCCAAAATGAGATGGACACCATTTGGAAAAGTCAACTTTCACTCTCACAAAATGACTGCTGGCATTGGTTTATACAACTTTATAATTTAATATGTCTTGTTATTTGATTTGTTTCCCCTAAATGTAACACTTGAACTTGAATAAATTATATTGAGATAAGTATCGTTATAGTTTTATCGCCCAGCCCAGGTGAGCCACTATGAAATCCAGCATGCAGAAAGCTTGTTCAAGCAGTCAGAAACATTATGCTCCTTACTGCTCTATTACACACATCTTTGTTTGTAATTAAATTATCTTTATTTCTGTCTGCTTCAGTAGAGTTGTCCCTCACCAAAATGCACAGAATATTAGCACATTACATCAATGACTAAAGGCAGGGGTATACTTGAAATTAGTTTGTACTAGTTTGTACAACATGTTGTCTGACCATGTTAGAAAGTAAAATTGTTTATACCTGTTCCAAACAGCCACTCTCAAAAATGGGGTGAAAGACCTGCCATCATATAAAGGGCTACACACATTGGGACCATCTTTCCTCAAAGGCATTCATTGTCACAGACACGCCAGGCTCCACAACTCCGCAAACTCAACGCACCCCATCACCAGAATACTAATCAGAAACACCTGTCACCAATCACACACCTGGGACTCATCTGCACAACATCACCCTAGTATAAAACCACCTCAATCACTTCAGTCAGTGTCCGGTCTTGTTTGTATTAAGGATGGAACCCCGTATCCTACGACCAACGTCTCGGACTCCTACCCAGCGACAACGAGTGTCTTTCTTCTTCCCGTGTCCCCGTGTTCTAACCTGTGTTCCTCCGGTCTACTGAGTGTATTCTACTTCGGCTCTCCCCCGTGGCTATTCTCAAGGACGGTATCAGTTCCATTGTTTACTCCTCTACTCACTGTCAGTACACTTCGTGTGTGAATAAAATACCTGTGTTTCCATCATGCTGTCTCCGGCCTGCTCTGTCCGTAGCATTCATAGTGTTGTCTTGTTTGTATACACAAATCAAAAAATGAAGTGAAGTAATTGTGTGAAGAATGAAACAAAAGAAAGCCTGAGAGAGAAGTTCAAATCCTGCTTTCTTTCTCACTTGAAAATATGTGTATGGACACGTTTGTCCAGCTTTTACCGGGACCGACTTATTGAGCTTTTAGTTCTAGCCCAGGTCTTGGCATTAGTTCTTGATGTGATGCATTAGTGTAATTACTGATTGTAGTAATTTTAGTATACTATGCTCATGGTTTGGTCTGTTAGACAGCAGTTTAGAGAGAGCTGTGCAGTTCATGTAGAAATCAGGTTAGTTTGTAAAAAAACTTGGTAAAGGGAAAAAATAAAATAATCCACACGGCCTATAGTTTGATTTCAGTTGTAATTACATTCATAGGCTTCTTCTGACACATTAGTTTTCTAGCAAAATTACTGCATAGATTTTGTGATTAGATTTTTTTTTTTTTTTTCATCATTACTGTCTTAATTTTTTTTCCCCCACCACCTCTCTGTCTCTGCCTCAGTGCTTGGTGTCATAAGCAATAATACATTTCATTTTGCCATTTTAATGCTGATAAGAAAGGCAGGCTAATCACTTGATGCAGCTGACAGGTAAAGGATTTGTCGTAATGATGTCTGAGAAAATGTTAACTGTATTTTGACAATTTGGCAGAAGAAAGTGGGGTTTGGTAATAGTGAGTCTTATAGCTGTAGATGCAACTGAAATGTGACTGAAGCATAAGCATACAATAAAGAACCAGAATCAGAAGTTGCCCTGTCAGGTCAACGCACTGCAACTGAAGAAAACACATGCAATTAGACAAATCACGAGCAAATTGAAAAAACATCTTCACCAATTTATTAAAAAGCTGCAAAGTGAGAAAACACAACCAAATACAGAAATGTGCTGCAAAAACAGGAAAAAAAAACAAATATAGAAACTCACAGCAGCACATGTGCAGAATTTTGAAAAAAGATGCTTATATCCACTTTGTACTTAATTTATCTTACCTGTATTATAGTGTATTATATTTTGATTTGCTTATAACTTCTATTCCTGTGTGCATTGACGTGATAGTGAGCAGCTGAAACAAAAGAGTTTCCCCTCGGGGATCAATAAAGTATTTCTGATTCTGATTCTGAAAACACGTTGCAAAAACAGAAAACTCAACCAAATACTATATTTGCAGTGCATTCCTGTATTTGGTTGTGTTTCACACTTTGCATTGTTAATTTCTAAATGATGTGCATGTGCTGTCAAATTGATGTTTCCTTCATTTGCATGTGTTTTCTTAAGTTGTGTTGAGCTCTCAGAGCCACCGTAAGAAAGAGACAAATACACAGTCAGCACTTAATATAGGCCTATTAATAGCACCAGGCCATTATTTAAAAAAAAATCTTCTAAATAAATCTTAACTTATAACTGATTTTTTATTCAAGTTGGTGCAGAACTTCTGCCTTGTTTTTATGTTAATCTAGAATTTCTATGCCAGGTTTTTCTGGGTAACAGGTTTTAACATTAAATTAGAGATGGAGGGATGACTAGCTTTTGCCTTTTATCATATTTTGCTGTCAGCTGTTCTCACCAAAATGTCAACACATGATTAATATTTAAATCATGTGTTAATCATTTCAGCAGCAGTGCTAATTCAGCAGTAATGTATAATTGCATGTAGACTTTTCATCAAATTGCACCATTCGCTCTCCAAAATGAATCGCCTCTCCTACTTCTGCACTCTATTCATACTGATTTGTTCTCAAAAAATCCCTTTTACTCTTCTCATTATGTCTTTTTTCATTTCTTATGAAGACATGGGTACTTTATTTTCAGGGCAACATTGTTATGACCCTTGTACTGCTTACTTTAACAAAAAAAAATAAATCAGGAATTCAACCTCATTTTAGTCATGCACTTACTCTGAGTTCTGGATAAGAGCTTTATGCTTTATACTGTATGTAAAAAGTCAATCTTGAAGTGCTAGTTACTTAAAACACCATGAAATAGGCTTTGTCAACTTCACACTGTGATTGTACCATGTAATTTAATTAACACGTCTATCTATGTTATGCAATTACAGTACACGGAATATTGATGAGCCACATCAATAAGTATTTTAGACACCGTCCATTTGCCCGACCAAATAATCAGGCACACTTTTTATTTACTTTCAAAAAGTATGTGCCTTTTACAGTAAAGCACATGAAGAAAGTGGAACAAAAATTGAGGCGAAGCAATCAGCTGATAAATCTTTCTTTTTTCTTTTTTTCAGTTTCCCTATCAGACGTGAAAGCCTGATAACCACTGCCACCCCACCACACCCCCCTTCTCTTGCCCTTCACATCTGTGTGTCTGCACAGCCGCGATAAGCAAATCAATATCCTGTCACTTCTCATTTTTACTAGCCCAATTCTGCTCTCTGCACCTTCCACAAGGTGACAAGCTCCTGCCTCACAGTCTGGACTGGACAATCTCAGTCTCCTCTTTGTAGAATATTGTCTCTCAAGTGACTCTGAAAGACTCTATATCACTCAAATGATGCCAACATGTTTGTGCTAATGCAGCCAAGGTAGGTGCTCGGTGATGCTTAACTTTTTTACTATTTTCAGTTCATCAGATAAAATGAGACTATGCTGAGTTGTCTTGTAAGATCATTCATGTTGTGTATTAGTCCTTTGCTTTAGTGAGATTGCATTGAGCTCCCACTACAAGTGAGGCCTCAGAGCTCTTATGCAGTGACAGTGCACTACCGCATCATCACGCACAAAAACAGACTGAATCACAGCAGCTCCAATCCAATTTATGAGTCAATACCAACTGATCTTACCAAGATAATAATAATGTAATAATAATGTTTGCATTTCATATCACATTTTTTGGATAAATTAGTCTTAAAGCTGCATTCATGTAATTATCTTAAAAATTTGTAACTGTAAAATGTCACCATAGTGACTTGTGGGTATGTATGTGATTAATTTCTTTGGCATTGATTCATTTCAATCATCAGATTATATGTTGGTGCTGAGGATTTGTAGGAGATAAAGATTGAGTCCATGCTTTACGTTGTGCATATTAAACTAAATAGCTGTGCCCTGAGCAATACAACCAAAGCCGCAGAGGAGTTATGTGTCTGAAATCACTAAAAGCTTCAGTCATTCCCAGTGCTTCATGATAGATTTTAAAATAATCTTACATTTATTGGCAACAAAAGCAATTCAAGGCAGTAAGGGGAGTTTTGGTGAATATGACTTGACAACTAAATTTAGTTGTCGGAGGTTACAGCTAAATCACTGGAGGTTTAAAAAAGTTTCAGGCTCCATCTGAGCTGCTGTTCTTTTAAATAAAAGCCTCTGCCCAGCATTCCAAGGTAAAGTACTTTGCCAACTCACTATAATCTAACTATCCTCATACATCTGCCACAAGAGTCACTTGGAATTGTGAAAAACACTCTTTGTTCACCCATCATGTCAAAATTATGGGTCTACATCACTGTGGACAGCATTATTGGTCCTAGCCCTTTCCCCAAATTATTAGTATTGCTGTTTTTTCCAAAAGTAGGGATGATAGAAATATGACATGCCAAGTTGCAGAATAAACAAAGATGATGGAAAGACAACCTGATCTTTTCTGAGGATGGCTAACATTCAACAGGAGAAGATATAAATTAATTTGGTTGGAGCCACTCGAGCTTTTTATTCACACATGTCTTGTCTAAGGGCAGCAGGGAGAAGATTTGTTTAAATATTCAATGCTCAAGGCAATGTCAAATAACAGCAGACCCTGATAAGATTTTCAAGGCTTGCCACTGAAATTAGCGCCTTAAACAATGATTTCTTGGAAATTTTTCTTGGGGCTTTAGGTCTGGGGTTTAGAAAATGAACTGTGGAACAGAGGGATGATGTGTCACTCCATGGAATCTTTCATATCCCCAACTTGAAAATGCCAGTCATGGAGTGGGCATAATGAAATATAAATTGAGCCATGGACCATCACTAGCACAACAATGATTTCTGCCAAATGTGCACCCTCCAGATTACTCCTTATCACTACCAAGACACACATTGGTATCCTGTATTGGGTAAATAAACACCAGCATCTGAATGGACAGGGCAAAACATGAACTTGAAGGCTTCATGTCCATTTTTGAAGTTTGGAAACCGTAGGCTAAATGGAATTGACAGCCATGCATAATCACCTGCAGTTTTAGCTGGGGGTGCTTTGGCTTGGCTAGGAAACAGCCTTGTTGAGAGCAGATTCAGGCCCAAAAGCCCCATTAAACTCTAATCCTTAATGGGGTTCCATGCCCCGGCAGTTTAGGAGAAACACAGTACAGTTATACATTCACTGCCAAATAGATTTGGCGACTACTCTGTTGTGATGCCCATGTATGTGATAGAAATATAATATGGGTTAGACAGTTGTTTATCCCTCACAGTCTGAATCCCCTACAATATTTATTAAAATAATAATACATGTGCTTATGTACTTAATGTACTCACTGTCTCAGTCATCTACTGTGTCACTATCTCTTATGTCTGTCTGAGAAATACAAGGATTCCCATTCTCATTTATTTTATCCTTGATACCACAGGGCCTGATACATAACTAATTGATTCAACCTTTCAAGAGACTTGAATAATGCAATTGTTCCTTTTGTTCACATAAATGTCCCCACGGGACCTGCTTGATCAATTAACGTCAGATGAACAGTCGCTTTGATTACTGTCTTGCTCAGCATACCTTACAGGGAAGTTAACGAAGAGAGTCAGGCAGATGTTTGGGAGCCTTCATTTGATGCTTGATTTCATTTGGTGTGTGTATGCCTGTAGTTCATATTGTTTGTTTTTGTGTGTGTGTCTAGACTTACGTTGTGATCCTTGTGAGAATCCCAATTATCTTTAGTTTTGTTAGATTTGGGTTTAAAGTTGATATTAGAATTATGATAAGGTCTTTGATAGAAACTATGGGCAAGGCTCATAGTCATGCTAGAGGCTTTAGGGATGGAAATATCTATTAGTCTGTTGTTGGTCAGTCCACTTTGGTCCAGACTGAAATATCTCAACATCTATGTGATTGTCAAAAGATATTTATGGTGTCCAGAGAATTAATACTAGTGATTTTGCTCAAGTGTCATCAGTGGGTCAAAATTTGACTTTGTCTAATATTTCGATTTACATACGGCCAAAGAATTGCAAAACATATAGGTATTCCCATTAGCCTCAGCTGTACTTTATTTTCATTGTTTAAGATGGGGTTTGCGATTCTGGAGAAATCCAATACGATGACAAATACCATGATATAGAGTGAACAACGACACAGCAAGTGATGTAACTAACGTTAGCTAGGTTGTGGGTTAGCAAACTGTTGCTACTGTTGCTGCTGCGAAGCTAACAGCCATAGAGGACGAGACGGTTTCCCTGAGCCAGCACACCAGCTCCAGACAGCAACACTGATAACTCTCCTGCTACTATAGCAAACATCACAACAACAGCATATCTTGGCAAACTAGAAAGTAAGCTGAATGTCCGTGGGCAAGTCATTTAACCATACCTGACACACATATCATGGCTGGAATAGTGTTGTGTGGCCCGGTTCAAGCCACTTTATTTCCCATTTACATAGCCAGGGCTGTGTACAAACACCAGTTTTATTTTCGCGCACACACTGAATGGACAGCTAGCGGACTGTGAGGAGATATTCACTGAATTTGACAAAAAGTAGATGTGTATTGGATAAGAATCGCATACCACACCTTTAACTTACAAATGTTGGCATGCTAATACGCTAAGATATCATGGTAGACATCACGTGAGCATCAGCATGTTAACATTGTTATTGATACTGGCATTACTGGCGCAAAGCGCCGCTGTACCTACAAGTCCAGCTAAATGATGCAGTGTGGGATGAGAGAGGACATTAATTTGTGGTGATTGGAAATGGTAAGAGCAGTGTTTTCTGCTTACTCACCAAACTTCATTCAAAAATCCTACATTTCCGTTTACTGTTGATATACAAAGGCGCTCACGTAGTGACTAGATGTTTTAGAAATCGAGAGGGTAAATTTGGCATGGGTGATTGGCAACAAAATAATGCTTAACATCGATGAAAAGGCAATCTATTGTAAGGTGCAGACAGAAGGGAGAGAGAGAGAGAGAGCCACAAACAGCTGTTTCTATGTGCCTCCTCCGGCTTCTCTGTTTGGGTAGTGGAACAACATGGCAGACAGGCTGAGGGATAACAGAGCAGGAAAGTTTCCTTCTATCTCATACAAATAGCCCTGTCTTAATATTTTTCTCCCAAAAACTTGCACTGAATTGATTCTCAAAAATATGGAACAAAAGCACGTCCCATGTCAATTCAATAAGGAACACATCTTTTAGTTTAAATTAACAATTACGGGACGATTCCGTATTTTACGGGATGGTTGGCAACCCTACAGCCCACAGAGCCTCCTTCATGAATGTAGACTCTTCGTCCTTTTTTTTTTCTCAGAATAATATCCAGATCTTTAAAAAGCCTTAGATTGGTCCAAACTAATTATTATGCAGATTTTATGTGATTTAATTGCAGAAATGTGAATTCATCTTAGAAAGAGATATCATATTTGGGCTAATTTATATCCATACTTGCAACTCTGCTTGTGGAGGACATGATTATCCGTTTCCTCATGGGAAAATGTTCCACTATTACCAGACTGTCAGTATGGCAGAGGAATGAGGGATGACATGAGTGTATGTGACTGTCCACCATTGTCAACACCGTAACGCATCCCGCAATAATGTATGACTAATCCCACACACATCCAGGTGTGCTTCTGGCCATGAAAATACCAAACGTGACTGCAGTTTGAGTGACAAAAATACAAACGTACTAACAAATAATTAAATAAATAGCACTTGACTGAGTAGATAAGTATCCCTTCTTTGGAGTCATTAGGTTTAGTAAAAGGATAATGCCAGGCATTTAGCAGTGAAGGTGAAGTTTACAGTTCAGGTTGGGAAATTTGTATGGTAAGACTAATGTGTATGTGTTGGTGCAGGCAGTGTTGAGTTTTCTAAAAGTGAAGTGTGAGTGGGTGGTTGTCACCACAGCCACATGGCGGTCAAATAAAGAAACTAGAACATGTCTTTTGTGTACAGCGGAGACAGATCACCTACTTCTTTGGTTGCATAATGCTCCCAACCACGCAGACTCAAGACGGTCAAGTTACAGTCCAATTGTGTCAACTACAGCTACTACAGTTATGTCTACTATAGAAGAAATAGCATATTAAATAGATTTTATTAGAAAAATGTTCATACAGAACAACTTTGCTAATAACTTAGGAACGAAACTCAGTCTAGCTCATAAACTATTGAGTGTTTACAATATAATTCCACCATTGCTGCTGCCTTTGAGTTACTTATGATTCGAGATTAGCCTTAGACTGGACTTCACAAATGTAAAATGACATATTGATTTGCGAAATCCCGAACACACCTATGCAATCCCTCACTCACACAGATTTTAGATTTTATGAGCTGATGCAAAAAGATGAAATTTTCGACAAGATAAAAATCCTTCATTTTAAATTGGTCACGAAGTACCTAATATGCTCTTTTTACATATGGGGAATGTCTGTTAAATGGATGACCATCTATTACAGCATGAACAAAGGTAGTGAAGTCTTTATGTGCCTTTGAGAGATTTGACCTTGTGAAGTCTATGCAATATACATAACACAAACTCACACATGTTCACAAAAACTGCAGACACAAAAATACACACACACATTTGAACAAACACACAGATGCACTTGCATGTAAAATGTCCATAGACAATTGCACTTACATGTGTGCACACACCTATTTACGTCCCCCATATTCAAGTTCCCACCCACACCCACACATTAGCACCCACACAACTGCACAAGCTAGCTCTCACTTTATTTCATAAAGCAGTTGGCTGAACATCTATAAATAGGCTGTAGGGCACTGCACAACCTCAATTTGCCACCCCCGTACACTCCTATAGCAATTATCCCAAGGTTTATTTCGGTTAAGCAGTCAAGCACGGGGAATAAACGACTCAGCCCATTCAGCAGTGGTTAATAGGAATGAGGATACTTAATAGCAGCCAGCAATCAATCAAAAGGGAGTGAGTAAAATAAGCTAATTTGTTCATTGCACATGATCTGAGAATAGGGTATTTGTAGAATTGTGCCAAATTTAGCAAATCTTTTCAATACACTGATCTGATGTCATTGTACCTCTTTTGGGATTTTTGGTATCAAAGATTTTCAGGTTTGCCCTTGAATTACCCGCCTGCTCAGACCAGGTCAAAAGTCCACAACACACTCATGTTCATTAGGCTATTTTTGAAGTTCAACCAGGCAATGCATGCATGAACACTTCCAAGCTTATCTTACATGGCTATGACGTTATGGGCTCATGGCTCCCTCCAATCCTACCAGCCTGTACACCACAGGCTGCTGCTATCTGCTATCCACTGAGTATCATCTCATCACACAGCTAAATAGAGCAGGTTGTCGCTTGAAATAGAGGAAATTGTTAGCAATATGACACAATTAATAGAGCAAGTTTTACTAACTAGCAGCATAAACGCGACTTTGAAACTGATATTGCTCCAATACCATTTCCCTTTCATTGATCTGTCTGTTTTCTGCTGATGAAGAGGTGTATCGAAGAGGTAACTCGGACTCAGGCAAGTTGAAAAAGTTTAACCATCATAAACTCTGATGCAGTGTCAAAGCATGTTACACAAGAGCGGCAGCTGCCCTCCCTTTCAACCAATTGCTGTCTGAAAGCACCTTTAATCAAATCCAGTGGATATCTTCCAAAGTTACTTTCTATTTGGTATGAAATTCCCTCTTTGTGTTTCCACAGACAGTGTCTCTGTGCTGAGCTACAGTGGAGGGGCTACAACAAAAAGAGGGAAATTTAGCTGTAACTTTGAAGAAGAAGATATCGTCTTGATTTGTCTTATTCCGATAGCTGATTTCCTCTTATTCGCTTCAGATAAACTTTCTGTCTTTTCTTTAGTACATCTTTACACAAAACTGGGATTGTGGATTTTGTCCCCCACTTACAGTGGAACCCCATTAGGAAGGGATCTTTCAATGGCCAGTGTGAACAAGAGGAATGATTACGGTAATGTATGGTGCAGCCATCGGCTACACAGTCCAGTGGTGATTCGGTTTGGCTGTTCGCCCAATGTCATTGAGGTATTTCTTCCATTGGGCAACAGTTCTCCCAGGACCAGAGCAACATATGTTTTCTCCTCCCATGAGAATTTAATTTAAGGTGCTGTTTATTCGCTTGTGGCAATGATGAACCTCCCGCACAAGGACATCAGTTTCCTCTTGGGAAAATCTTTTGTTAGGGATCTGGACTTCACCACAATACCAAATTTTACAAAGGATGGAAAAAATGGTAATTTGGTTCATCATGACTACACCCATTACTTATTTTACTTACCCCCCCAAAAATCTAATACCATGTCCTAACAAATAAAGCCTGAGTGTTGCATAGTAAAGATTTATAACAAGTGGTGAAAGTAGCTTTCATAGTAACATAAGGTCAGTGCTTTAACTTAAATACAAGCATTGACATATATGGACTGTGCCTGTTATCTGGCAGTGAGAGAGTGTTTATTGTGTTATGTTTGAGGGGTATAACAATCTCCCAAAGTTAGAACATTAGTTGTTGAGCTGTTGAAAATCTGCAAGACAGGTGTGCATGTGTAGGGTTGCTGGTGCGTGAACACCAGTCAAATCTTAGCCAACCATGTGCCTAAATGTGAATTTGTCATGATTTTGTGAAATCTTGTGACAAGGTGACTGCTCACCAGTCAAATCCCTGAAACTGCTGGGAAGAAAGTGCTCTTCAAAGCCTCAAAAACGACTTTCCCAGAAAAAACCACTAAACCCAAACTGCTGCGGTTGATATGCTCAGTGGCCAACAGTACAAACACATAGCTGGGAAGCCAGCTGCCAGGTGTGTACGTGAATGGAACCCACGGTTTCCTGCCACCACTTCCCCAGATCACTGTGTTAAATAAAAAGGTACACTTAGTGAACTTGGATCGTTACAAAAGTCTTGAAGTAATACAATGCAATAGTGACAAAGCATTGACTTTAAACTAAGTCCTAATTAATAAGTCCTATTCAAACATTGCAGTAATTTAACTATCCAAAGAGAATCAAACAGTTTGCCATCAATATGCTAACAAAATAGCGTGAGCATTTGGTGTTCATGTATTATTGCACTCTTGTTCTTTTAGTTTGAGTGATGCACATTTCCTTGGTTAACTGCATGACAGTGTACACACTCTATTACACATATAGTACTTATCTCCTTTTCTTTTCATTATTTCTTTGATGTGCATTTTTAAGAACAATGTTCAGTGGTGATCATAGACACTGATCATGCTAAAGTACCTTGCCACCGGTGATATCTTTGCCAGTTAAACATATGACTATCCCACCCTTGGTACAGGGGATGTTTGCTGTATAGACCAGGCTTTGCAGATGTGCAGGCTGCATGGGACTCATTTAATGTGAAGATCTGGAGTCAGCACTTCAACTGACTGTGCCACAGGGAAGAGAAAGTGACTTGTATTGAGGCTACGTTGAATCAGAAACACACACAAAGAGGAAGGAAGAGCTAAAAAAGATAGCGAGGGGGAAGTTGGCAGGCATACCGGGAGCGAGAAAAAGACAGAGAAAGAGAGGAGAGGGGGAAAAGAGAGAGGATAGCGAGGTCAGAGAGAAAGCCTGTGTATAAAGAAAGAGAAAGAGAGAGAGACTTTACTGAGAGGGGAACATAAAGTGACAGAGAGGTCTAACAGGCACAGAGGCTTTGATATCCCCTCAGCTTCAGACTGACCTTCACCTGCTTCACATGAACCAACCAACGGAGACACAAGGTGGATGGACTGTTCCCTGAGCTGTCCTTTAGCTCGCGCTCTAGTAACTGTAATAAAACAGCGCTGTCTGGATAGCAAAGAGTGACAGAGAGAAAATCTCCTGTGACCTGCAAATGCAACGTATTTCATGACCGTAAAGAGAAGCCGGGGTGAATCGTATATGCAACCATAAAATTATATTGATGTAAAGCAGTGTGTTCAGAGATGCTGAGGTTGTGTCACATATCTGACATATTATTGTACTGAAGGTAAGTGAAACACGTAAAGGATTAATTATGCAGCATATCATTATTCCTGTGATCACTTTGGATCAGGGCTTATTTTCTTTATCCATGAAGCAATTAGCATTATATGGTATGTGCAATCAACAATAGCTATATGGTAAAGAGAATTTTTAATGAATAATTCCCAATCTCTGTCAGTTTCAGAGATTTAAAGCATGATGCTAATGAAGATTCGAATTGGGTTTGTGTCTATGAGTATATAGTTAACTGTACAAACCATATTCTAGTGATACTATCCTGAGAGTTTTTTCCCTCCATTCCTGTAATGTGAACTAGAGTCTCCTAAGTCATACAGAGCGGCTTTACAGCTTCCCGTATATCCACTGATTTCTCTTCCTGAAATATTTATCATCTGGGTGAGAAGAGGTTAGGGTTGTGCCACAGGGATCTCATCCACCTGTGGGGGAAAGGATTGTGCTGAAATAGCCAGTCTGAACACTGCCTTTATCTTGAGACCCAAATCCATGAAGTGTACGATCTGCTTCACCTTCACTCAGAGAAATGACAAATGGCTTCTGGGAGACACTTTTTGAGTTCTATGAGTATTCATTAATACTGTATATTACTAAGATTAAAACATTTATGGTTACTATTTATGGCTGAGTGCAGACAATATTTGATCATACTCAGCATTGCTTACACCTGAGCCAGATACCCAGTGTGTTAGTCTTCATCTTGCCTTCTGCGCTTTGACAGAAAGAAAATGTAACACAGCTATTTGCATTTACTCTAAAAACATTTAGCATTTTGATAATTAGCTAACGCAAGATAACTTACATCAATGTTAGTTAGCTAATAGATATGTTAGCATCTAAGTAGCTGACATCCACCTTACCAATTGATATAATGTCACTAGGATTGAGTTTGTTGCTGACCAAGTCCTACACAGCTATCTCACAGTTTCAGCTAAATTGCTGGACATTTACCATTTAAAGAAATAGTTTGACATTTTGTGAATACACTTATTTGCTTTCCTGCCGAGAGTTAGATTGGAAGATTGATTCACTCTCGTCTCATAGCTGAAGCCAGCAGCCAGCCAGCTTAGCTTAGCATAAAGACAGAAAAACAGAGAGAAACAGCTAGCCTGGCTCTGTCCAAGGGTAACAAATTTTAATGCTAACCTAAGCTAACCAGCTGCTGGATTCTGGTTTATATTTATCGTACAGAAATTAGAGTGGTATCCATCTTCTCATGTAACTCTTGGCGATAAAGCAAAAAAGTATATTTCCCAAAATGTCAAACAATTCCTTCAAAATAAAAGGAGAGAAGAAAAGTCATTAGTCAGACACAGCAAAGCTTTGTTACTTTCTCTAACTAGCATAGTTCACATTTAGAATTTAAATTTATATTGAGAATTTTACATTTAGATTTAGAGTTAGAATTTACATTCAATTAATTTTAGGATTAGATTTTTCATTTACATTCAGAGTTTAGATTCCATTTTTACATTTAGGATTTATATTTAACATGAAAATATTCACATAAAAAGTGACATTGACTGCACCTTTTAAGTGGTTTGAAGGTAAATGTGGTGAACTAGAGCTATTAATTTGAGTATGCACGACTTTACAATTGGCATCCAATACTTTTAAGACTATGAAAACACACTGGCTTTATTATCAGACTGGAGTAACCCTGATACCCAGTCACGGACCACAGTGTGAAGTTTTAATGAGCACAGAACGGTCATAGGTTTCCAGGCCCACGTTGGGCCATGCAATAAAGATAATGGGTGGGTGGGTGCAGGTATTAAATTAAAGTGAACACAGACATAGGAGGAGGGAAATTTTGTTAAAGTTAGCTCTACAAAAGGTCTGGGAAACTTAGGCTGTAAATGGCCCTTCTCAAGTAGATGCATTGAACAAAGAGTGGCTTGTTTGCTTTTGCATTGGCTAATTAAGACTTGGAATTGGGAGAGAGGAAGAGAGAGTGCAAAAGAGAGAGACTGAGAGAGAGAGTTATGTCTGTTTCCATTTCGAATTTATCTGCAGGAGAGAAATTACAGTTGACTCCTCCACTCTTGTGGGAAAGCAAACCAATATGAAGGAGAAAAAACAACAGCAGCAAAGCTTTGAAACTCTGATGCAGTTCTCTTCATTAATCGCATACAACACATTGAGTCTACATTCCCTTTGAACCCTCACACCCTTTGAGCTTTCTCTGATTAACTTTGTTTATCAGACAGATGGCTGATCATACCTGACAGTTATAATCATGACCCTCTATTATATGGCCACTGATAATAGATCTAGTTATGTGGGGTTTTTTTGTGTTTACCTTCTTCTTTGCACACCAATGACAATGACAGTCCTTGGAGCAGTACATGGCTCTGTGTAGATGGTTTCACAACATTTCTTTTAGTACATTCTGTCTTTAAAATGCCTTGTGATCATCAGTGTGAGTGAATAGCTGCTTGAATAGTGTTTTCTCTCCTCAGCACCTACTCATCCACCTCTGTGGAAGAACATTCACCATTCTGTTGAATGAACAGACTGAACAAGGTAAAAGGCATGGCTTTCAGATGCAATGTTTCCAACCTGACCTCAGAGAACTGTGCCCAGTGTGAGTAACAAAGTCATTTAATAGGTGGTTAACAGGAATAGAAAAGGCAATTCTCCTTCTCTACTGGAATATGAACGGGCAGGACCAATGACTTAAGACAGTGAACTATCCATCCCAAAAAATTATTTGTTTGGCCTCTGAACTTGCACTAAATAACATTACATCTTCCCTGAAATACAAATCATCTCCGCTATCTTTAATCTCCCTGGCGGATATTGGTTAGGAGAAGTCACTTTTTCATATTTGCATGTCTTCTTCTTAATAGCCTGTTAATGAAGATACATGCAGAATCCTTTTAGTTAATAAGACACATGTCAGGTTTTTCTTGCCTACGGAAGGAGCACTAAAACTCAGGAGCATGCTGAGGCTAAGTCTTAAAACTGTGACAAACCACACTAAAGGAGGGGGGTTGCCACAGGCAAAGGTAAAGTGGGAGAAAGATAAGAATGGAGGCAAAGAGGAAAGGGAGAGAAGGGAGACGTAGGGGTGTCAAGACAGAATTACTCCTCATTACAGTGCAGTGAGAGGCCAGTAAATCAAATGCCACTGCAGCCTTTCTGCAACTTTCCCCCCCATCATCAGTCAAAAGCCCTCCCTGTAAAACATGCTCTGTGTTCTGGCATGTGACTGCCTCCAGACCTGTAATAATAGAAACATGTCCCAGTGCACTATGTTCGACAAGGTCGCCTCCTGTGTCTCCCATCTGAGTTGTGTTGTCCTGTGGGTGTGTGGCCAAACAGCATGGAGAGGAAGAGGATGGGGTGTCTCTTCCATGGTCAACAGAAGGCCGATTGATGATATTGATGCCTGATTCCAAAGTCATCCAAGTGTTGTTTGGAGGTTTGATGCCTGGCTGGTCCACACGCGCCATCAGCTGAGCAGGTGATGTCCTGCCACCATCGTTTCACAAATGGCATGTTGCAGCACCTTGACATTGTCGTGGTCGTGGGGTGAAAAACGATGTCGCACTTCATTAGGTCCCTGCTGGTGGAGAGCTGTTCGTCCCATTAGACTCCGCGGCGTGTCGCACCATGTTACTGCAAGCCCCATTGCCATTTATTTCACAATCGGCCAGATGAAACGGCTGATATTAACAATCTGTTCCTTGATGTGTTTCTCTCTCTCACTCTTTTTCTCTCCCGCTCTTGCTCACACACTTTTCTCTCCCTCTCTTTTCCTCTCCTTCCCCCCGTCTGGCTGCAAACTCCTGGCATTAGCCTTGACAAAATTTTAAAAATCATTTGTTATGTTGGGTCACGTTTCATGGCACAATTAATGGGGGGAATCGTGTGGACAGGTAATTTGAATCATCAGCTCCATTTGTTATTTACAATTGTCAATTAATGCTTCCCTCAACAGCCCTTGTGTCAGCTCTCTCCCTGCCAGTTGCCAATTACTCTTCAGCCCACCTTGCTGACCTCCTGGCAGGGAGAGAGGAGGGGGAATGAGACAAGCACGATCCCTCTGAGACGTGAAACAGCCCAGCCATCTGCCGCCCGCATTCATGCCTCCCCAACCAGGAGAGAAAGGGAGAAAGTGTGAGAGTAACAAAGTGAAAAAGTGAAAGAGGGGACAAAGAACAGAAGAGAGAAATTGAAAAAAAGAAATGAAAGCAGACCGGAGATAAAGTGAAAAGAGAAAGGAGGACAAGCCAAATGACCTGATTTTTAGGGGACAGTTTTGACCTTTTGGCTGAATAACTCAGTACAGAGTTTCTGACCGGAGATAGTCAAAATGATAATAGCAGTCTATTATGCTTCATCTTTTACTCTATTTATGTCTGGAAAGAATGTGTGTCTTTGTACATGCATGACTGTATGTGCTACGTTACGCATGTTGTCAGGTTTATAATGTACGTATTGTCAGCTCTGACATGATGCTTAACCTGATCAACTGGCTCAGATAGTCTTACTAGTCTCATTAAACATGAACAAAAGAAAGATAAGCATTTCTTACAATACATCCCAGCCAAATCAATTGTTACTGTACATTTCTTTATGAACAATAAAATGGGACTTTTTACTGTATGCTATAATGATGGGTTTAATTAAGGAAGATTTAGCAGGTTTTCTGTTTTGAATTTTAACAAATTCCTCAAATAACTATCACAAGCATGCGTGTGACATTTTTAAACAAGAAGTGAGGAGAAGCAGAGTATTCTGAAACACAGCCATGGTTTAACTGATACATGTCTCCTGAAATAAAAATGTGACACAATCTCAGTATTGTAATATATTTGCAATATATTTCATATTTTTATACATATGTGTACAGTATATATAATTAGCACATTACATGTTATTTTAACTATATCTTTATTGCAATACTGTAACAGTAAAAGTCTTTTTTTTTATGTGTTTTAGAAACCATGCACATATTTTTCTTTTTTTTTTTCCAAAGTGATCTCTGTGCCCTGCTTTTTGGTCATTTGAATTTTCCCTTCCTGTGAAGAGTGTTGAGAGTCAAAACTAATAGCAGATCTGTGTGACTTAAATTTCCTGAGGGGATTAAGGCCCTCCTCTTACATTCTACCAGTCTGCCCTTATTGAGTGTCATTTTCTGCCCAAAGAAAGAGAAACAAGGAGGAAGTGTGAGGGCTGACCTTATGGGATGTGGAATTGCAATTTGCCACAGCGGGCACCTCGACACATACAAATGACGGAGGGAACTAAAATTCCAATCCCTTAGAGTCCCCTAGCTGGAGGTTATTGCTTTGTAAAAGGAACATGACATAACCAACCTTGCAAATGTGTCTGATGGCTTTGTTATGGAGGGACTGAGCACGAAGCATGCGGGGGAGTTATATTCACTATTGTTAGGCGCAGAGCTTTTCCGCCTTTGTCAGACCACTGATGTTTTGGTCAAAAAAGACTAAGTCACTTGAGGCTTTACAGGTCTAAATGCTATATGATAGGATGTTCATTCAAATCATCTTTCATGACAACAAAGACAAATCAAGCAGGTAACCAGACATTTGGGTGTTGTCCGTAGGCTATCGACTGTCAACAAAAAATTTAGCTACAGCGACAAGCTAATGTATCACTTGAGACTTTAAAAGTGAAAAAAAAAAATAAATGAGGAAAAAAACCTTTAAAAGCAGTGCAGGCTTTTGGAATATGACTCTGGCAAGCTGTTGATACTCACACATATGTTACTACTAAAATAGGTGCAATAATTACACAATTAAATACATGTCAGTAGCAGATTCATTAAGTTGAAACACATTTTAAATCAAGATAAAAAATAGGATGAACCTAAAATCAACAGTCACAAACATCACAAAACCTAAATTGTCAATCTTTTTCTCCCTGTTATTGGTATATTTGTATCAGTTAAAGTCATTTTAACTAGATTTGCTTGAAAAGAAGGAGGGATCTTAGGATGGATAAACTGGAGAGAATGTGCTACTGCACCAGAAGGAGCATGTATCTTGAAAACTGAATGGCCTCCTGTTCTTGGTTCTTTGCATGAAGCAAAGCTAAGCAGACAAAATTTCATTACAATCTGTTTATATCACAGATGAAGCGATGCCTGAGGGTTCTGGGATCGAAGGGTGAGGCTTCTTTAATAGTTAACTGTCTGATGGTACAGTAACTTAACTTAGCAGACGTCCGCCAGAAACCTTGTACCTTTAGCTTTCTTTCTTTACATCCAGCATTCAGCTAAAACCTTCTTTTTTTTGGGTGGCCTTAATGAGGAAAACTTTTTTCCAAGTTGATGTGGAGATACAGTTGCTGCTCACAGTGGAACTTTTGCTGGTTGTGTAAATGCTTAAAATGATTTAGGTCACAGCTGTGATTTTGCCATCATAGACTGCAGTAAAGAACCTATTTGCGGATGATCAATGAATGATATTTGTATTGATATTTCTATATTATTGTTGATGTCAGCAGGGGTGAGGTTGCCAGCGTGTGCCCACTTGTCTGAAGTGCTGAATAACAACTGCTGGACTTCCTTTGATTCCTTTGACTAGCCGCCATGGCCAAACATTACAGTGTCTAACCTGTCAATGACATACCACGGATTGCTATTGATTGGCACTGTTATTGCTGCCGGCTAAATTCATTACAGGATCGACCAAGGTTGTCTGAGACGGGCACAGAGGTTGAAGCTTCTCAAAGCACCTTAAAGGTTGAAAAAAAGAGGAGAAAAAAAAATAAAAACACTTTCAAGGCTTGGAGCTATGAATATAAGGAACTATGAAGGAAGGAAAGCATGAGGATATTTTGTCAAATAATTTTGCCTTCAAGTAAAAAAACTGTTTCCTTTCCTGGGGGTCAAAGATGGAAGAGAATTATCTGTTCACTTCTTCTTCATTTTAGCTATGATTATATTTACTATTGGTTCCTCTAAAAACAGGCTTTTTAAACTGATCCCAGCCAAGGTTGAATTGGATGAATGGTCAGCACATAAAATCCCTTATTTTTTCTTTAGAGAGAATTATAGTGCAGCATTTCAAAATGTTTTTTGTGGTTCATAATACATCATTGATTCACTAACTGTACACTCACTGCCCAGCCTTGTTGTTTGCTAAGATGATGTGGGCGAGACACATGTTGTGCAGTGACAAGAAAAAATGTCTGACATGATGTTTATCTTTACTGGAAACTTTGTATGTGATGTACTGTTGTTTCTACAATACAGCCATACAATGGCAAACAGCAATAACTAGGCCTACATATTTGGTCAAAATTGGTCAAAATTGAGTTAAGGCTGGAATTTATCCTGCAACAAAGTGTTCTGATTCAATTATGTTCCAGAGAAAATAGAATGTCAAATTTGCAGTAACTACAAAATCCAGGCAAAAACCAAGGCAAACAGCAATAAGTGAAGTTACTGCGCTTCACTTGTTTCCCCGGCTTCCTTAGTAATCTTATCCCGATCGTTGCAAGCTAACACTCCCTCATACACAACCAACAAGCCAACCAGCTACTAGAAAGAATAAAGTTGGCACAATCCCGTGGCAAAATGATGGTTGAACTCACATTGAAATGCAAATATCCAGAGAACGGTAAGGAAGACAGCAAACAAAATATGAACGGCTAGTCTGGCAAATGACAGTATTATAACCAGTTAGCTAGCAATTAGCTAGCTAGCTTTTCGCTAGCGAATTACACACAGACAGACAATTTTAACCTACCCGCCCCCTTGAAGGCAATCCACTTTGACAATCTCATGATAATCTAATTGATATCCCAGTTCATGTTTCTTGATTGGGACATCTCTCTCTATATGACTCTCTATGTATCAGGCAGCTAATCCAGTTGTCATGAAAAAGGTAGCTAGCTCAGTTAGCCGGCTAGCTAGCTAAAGTTAGCAAGAGTGCTAGCTTCCATCAGTGTTGCAGCAGCCCCTGCTGCGCTGCTGAATGCAGGGTTGCTTTGATAACTATGTCCATAATTACGATGATGATGATGTAGATGATCTTCTTCTATACCATTACTATTATTATTATCATTATCATCATCATACTTCAAAATCAGTTTCTTAATGAGCCAAACTCTCTCTGATGAAAGGACCATTGCAATAAAAGAAGAGGCTTGAGGGTTACGTCACTATTGAGCATGTCAATATTCAAACATCAAAAAATAAAACTAAAATTAAAAACAATGAAAAACAACAAGAAAGTTAGATGAACACATTTTGATTGTAGATGCTGCACTTTGCCTTTGCAATATCTATATAGATGTTTAAGGTCATCCAAAGGCAGAGTACAGTATCTGCATTTTTGGGGTCATAGGTCAGATCAGTGGTCATGGTTCTTATCCCAGAAAATGTCTTCCTAAGAAAACATTACATGGATGCATTACCACTAATCTACCTACAACATATTTGACTGGACAGTCTAAAAACTTTAAAGGTATTTTTCTCAGTTTCACTGTTTGCGTAGTTACTGCACTGTGCCTTTTGAAGGGGAGAATACCCCAAAGATCTTTATATGTATCATTTGATAGATGTATGAACTATATAGCAGAGAAAATGAAGGATTGTTTATGTGAGATTTCTTGTCTGTCCTCATGTAGAGAATTACTTCACAACAACATACAGTGCACCTAATGTATACCAAAGAATAAAAACCTTGTCTCTGTAATTTTAGATGTAGAACATGCCGTGCTCCCCCTCTGTCCATTGATCCCATTCTAATTTCACTATGCTATGTTGATTTTGTCGATGGAGTAATGTGGCCAAACAGTTTGACAAATGAAAACACAGACACAGCCATCTCTATGCCTAATCTGCTACTTTATATTGATAGATATAAACCCTCTCCTGGACTTCATTTGTTCTTCTACCCATTAATCCACAGCTAGGCATTCTCCATCCAGGGGCTTAGTAGCTCTCTCTTCTTTCCTTCCTAGTTGGAGATTGGGAACACCATAGGGGGCCGGAAGATCCTGCAGAATACCAATTGGCCACAGTGGGGGGGAGTAGGATGAGGGATCTCGATTATAGATTTCGCTTGAAACATTTTTTTTCACCTCCTCTTCTCATCCAAAGACCTGGAGCGAGCTGAAGGAGAAAGGGGAGAAGAGGACTTGTAATATTGCAGGAAGCAACCACGTCATCAGGATGGTGTTTACTGATCTTAAATAGCAGGCCTGTGGACGGGGTCTGAAGTTTTTGTCTGTGGTTTACAAATTACGATCCTGACACCAAAAGTGCAGGCACAGGAAGGAGTGAATTGCTTTTCTAAGATGATTTCACTGTGTTCTATAGTATGATTGGCCGTATAGGTACAAGGTATGTCAGCAGAGATGAGAGAGAAGCGAAAAGGAGGAGGCGAGGAGGGATTGGAATAGCTTCATTCATCATACGGTTGCCTGCGATTTCTCGCGCCTCTGTGATTCCGCATGATCTGGGAGGATTTAGTTTGTCTAAAGCCCTTCGAGACAAAATTGTACAAATTGAGTTTGATAGTTACCGACTCTTATATTCTGCCATAAATCTAGTCTTTGCAATTGATACTCATACATCTGTATTGACTTTGGCTGCATTTGTACTGTATAGTTTTAAAATAGCAGCCTTTCCATTCTATTACATCTTTCCTTTAACCTCCCTGTGTCTATTTTTTCTATTGCAGACTATGAAGATAAAAAAGAGAATTAGCTTTTCACACCATTTGAATGCAGATAAGCCAAAGTCTAGCACACCTGCAGCATCACTGAATACCCCAAATATAAACCTAGGGCAGGTCTCATTTAAAATTGGACATCATAGAGTTGAATAGATGTCTGATAAATTGCTCTAATGATATTGATATTGATATTCCCTTGTGAACAATTTATTCCCTCCTGTATAGCTTTATCTGCAACTCATTAATATTTTCAAATTGACAAACTTCATTCAATTGGAATAGTTTATAGTCTTCCAAGAATGCCCTTGGTCTTATTTTAAATGCACACCACATGTTTACAGTAAAGGATATATTTAGAATCTTTTGATATTTGCCAGCACATCTGAAGAAATCCAGACTTCATCTCAGGCCTCCACTTCAAGGAAAAAAGTAGTTGTAAGTTGCTTGAATATTATGTGATAGTTCAAAAACCAACACTTTGTATTGTATCAGATAAAATATTTGCCCAGAGATGCAATCAGGCTGATAATCCAGCATCTGGCCGTGCCCTGGAGGCCGGTGGAGTAACCACTGGCTGAGGCTGGGGGCCTGTGTGGCGGGATCGATGCCGATCGCTGTAGCTTCCCTCTGTCAGTCAGTGAGCGTGTTATCTGCTCTTGTCCTTCACTCAATCACCCATTTACTCATTCACTCATTCAATCACTCACTCCCTCACGCACTGCAGCAGCCAGACAGGCCGTCAGTCCCACCTTTCTTGCAAAATAACAACACTGCCCCCTTTTGGTCAGACTAATCTGTCACCTGGACAGGATGATGTCCCACTTGAAAAACGACTGCACCGAACAATTTCTGACACTCACCCTGTCTCATTGATTTATAAATCTTCTTTGGGAGAAAAGAAAGAGGGTTTTTTATTGAGAAACAGTGGATAAGGTTGAAGGTTGATGTACTTTTGCTTGGCCTGACTTGGCTATATCTCTGACTGAATCACTGCCACTCAGGGCTTGTTACTGAGACACAGCCATTTCACAAGTGCTGAGGATTCACAGTGAAATAGTGCTTATGGGAGAGATGGGGCTGGACTGGAGTCCCGGGGGGAGGGTAATTATCCGTTATGATCACTGGGAGACGACATGAGTCTGCGTGACAGCTTTTGTTATTTTGACCGCCGAGAAGAAGAGTAGAGGCGAGAAAGGATGATTAAAAGAGTGTCTGCCCTCCTTGTGTCTTTGGAGGAAGAAGTATGGTGACACCCGGGTGGTTTCTAAGGATGTGCCTTGACAGCAGAGTGGGAGAAAGAGCTGGGAGAGGGATGGACATGAGAGGAAAAAAAAGTGTCCTAAGGGGGTGTCGGCGAGATGTTTGAGGCCCCTCCAGCCCCTCCTCTCTCACTTTGTTGCTTGGAGACATTTGGAGAAAATGCAAATGAGCAGGAAACAGAGGGACTGCATGATTGTATAAACAGTTACACAAACACAGCTGCCACAACAGCCACACAGAACAGTGTGTTTAAATGGCTGATTATGATAACAACTGATAATTTAATGGCTGCATTAATCTAATTTATGCACAGCATGCAATGACACATTTTACAATTTGAATAATTAAAGTTCAGAGAAAAATGTAACCATAGCCATAATATGAATAATAATATATCAGAGAGGTCTCCGCCTTCCGTGTTTGTTTGTTTTTTCTAGTTGACAGTTTCACTTGTCAAAGAAAAATGGACAAAGCTCAGAGGCTCACCAGTTTATGTGGTCATGTCCCAGTTGCCGCCTCCCATGCCAGTTGTTAATTATTGTTAACCATCCACCAATTCTTTGCTGGAAATTTTTAATTAGACCACAAAATGTCAGCCTTTCTCCTACAAAGGCTTAATGGGATTTGGATGTTTCAAGTTCCCAGTGAGTTCTACCGACACTCGCGTAGTTCCATGACAAGTCACGGATTAGATTGAGGATGGTTTATTCATTTTCGGTGCACTTTATGGTCAGTTGTTTTCATCTCAGCCCTTAAAGCCTTTCTCTTGTTTATGCCACCCTAAAAATAAACATGAAACATTGGTTTTGAAGCGTGAAGAGAAAGATGAGATGCAATATAAGTCAGTAAGGGAGAATGCGTAAAAACTATATCTACAGAGGTTTTTTTTTCAATGTGATGAATTTGAAATGTTTGTGAGTCTCAATACACTGGTCCCACGATTCCCTTTCTAAAAGCCCAAGAGTGTAGGGAGAAAGCAGCTGAGTCCAGTTTTAAAGCATTTCATCTGCAATGTTTGTTATCTTTGTTTTTATCACTTGATTTCTATATAGGCCATAAACTTTTGTAATGAATATACGGCGATGGAAAATTCTTATTCAAAAACTAACAAGAAGACAACAAGGGCAAAGATAAAAATCCAATTGTAGAAAATGGTGCATGGGTTGAATTCACAATGTGTATACAATATTCAGAAGGTGTTCATAAAAAACAAGATGTATATAAGTTATGCAGATAAATATGACTGATATATGTTCCATATACTTGTATCTTGTACTTTGTTATCAGACTTATTAAAAATATAGTATAGTTATATATTGCTTTTCTAGACGTATGGCTCAATAGATTCAGCCACACACTACAAACGTAAAGGGTCATCATTTAAAGTAAATATGATGAAAAGACTGAACAAAAGAATGTGAGTATATTTTTTGAGCCATATTTTTGCTGTGTTAAAGAATTGCTTGGATAAAGTGAATTCACTAAAATGCTTTGTTTGTGAATGAGTGTTTGGAACTTCACAAATATTGAACATTACTGAACAAAATTGTGACCACAAGTGAAATGAATATTGAATATCTAAGTCCAGTACAATTTCAGTTATTTTGTAGAAAAATAAATGTCATTGCTGTAAAAGTAGACCTACCAGTGGAGGTGAAAGTAGCCCATTTATAACGTGAAAACTAGCCATTTTATACACCTAGCACAAAAAAAGCTAGCTCCTAGTTAAATCCAGTAATACTATAGCTGAATAGGTGTTAACTACTGTAAACTACTGGGCTAAATACAGATTCAGATAACATTTGCATGTATGCAAGCGTCTGATACAATACTCATTGAGTCACCAGAACATTTAAAAGAAATTTCATTTGAAATGTACTGAACTGCAAACTGTAAAGTCACAACTTCAGTGCAGTTCTTGCCAAACATACAGTGATAATTGATGTATTGGGGCAGTCCACACTGGTCACAGATTGGAACCTCTAAAGCTGCTCTAATCAATAGTTTTATATTAAAAATTTGTCCGATGACTATGTGGATTGTGAAAGGGGTCGCTTGTAGTGATGAACCCACAGAGAATTATCACCTGACTCAGCTCTATGGAGCTTTATAGTGTCTTTTAGCTTATTGTTTTGGTTTTATGGCCCACAACTTTAGCATTTAGTTTTGGTTCAGACTCACCAATATCATCAGCATCGTTTCCAGATGCAGGCAGCTGTTTTCAATGAAAAGGCTGTGATAGCCCACTGTGTGCTACCTGCTCAGCACCAAATGGTAGACAAAGTTAGCGACTAGCCAGTGAACATAGTAGAGCCTTTAGCAGCTAAAGAGCCAGATATTTTCCTTGGGAGTTGGTAGAGACCAAAAAAGAGTGACAAGGAGAGTGAATATTGGACTTAGATCAGGTGGACAGAAACATGATTTCAAATGAAAGCTAATGCTCGTCTGTGTCTGCCGGATGTGTAAACTGGCAACTGTTTGCTAAAATGTTAAATGTTCACCATAATACACTGGATAAAAAAAAAGATTTTTTCTGCCATCTTCATAGAGGTCAGTGCCACTGTGTTTTTCTGCCATATTCTCTTTAAATGGAGCATGTTCTGGCTCTTCCGTTACATTAAGTACAGTACAAAAAACCTTTCTTCAAGATGATGTATCATGGGTGTTTTGTAGCCTTAATGTTGCTAGGCTAGTGAGTTTTTATATGTCACTCTACAGTATGTCTGTTAGAGTTAGTCAGCCTCAAAACTGTCCAGTAAACCCACTTTACCCTACAGGAGTTATCTGCTGGCTTATATTACATTTTTACCAAAAAAAAGAGATAATTAATGTGTGATGAGACAGTAGCCTATGCATCTACCCAGGTCTTTACTGAAGGTAGAATGATCTGTCACTTGGCCAAGAACGTGTCACAGAATGTTGTGTTACAAGATGGTTCACCCAAAGACAGTATAAACAGTCAGAAAAAAATTCTTTCCTTGCTTCAAGATTATGTGAGTGCATTAGTGAAAGAAAATAAAGCCAGGAATGCTTATAACTAACCACATTATAAAACATACTTGTACGAGCAACACAAAAGGTGAGATTTATATTTTTATATTTATTTTAAATATTTTCAAACAGTATGTGTAATTTGTACTGCATTTTGGGTCGCCAATTATACCTCAAGTAAACTCCAACTTCAATTAAGAGCAACTCCCACAAAAACGGCCAGTTATGCAGCATGTCAGTCACAATCTGGACTAGCCTGTACCGATACATTTAAAAGATGTAGTAAATATGGTATATTTGCCCTACTTTGTTTTATTTACAATGTTTCTTATCTTCTAAAGTCTTTACATAAAACCGTTGTTGCAACAGCGGTTGTGTCTTATAATCAGGGTCATCTTGTAACTGAGCTGGTATGATCCCTTACTGCTTTTCCAAAGCATACTATACCATGGGATTCATTTCCTGCCTTCCAAGCAGCCACTGGTTTTGTTCAAACTTTCAGAGTGAAATTCATATTGCATCGACTTTGAAGTTGCTTCAGATACAAATGGTAATCCATCACAGTAAACCTTTTATGGCTTTTATTTTATTTACAAACTTACATCATTGTGTGATAATACAGATGCAAGAGGGAACTTTTTTGAAAACTGTTGAAAGGCAAAATTTGGAATGCAAGAAACTGCCAAATTAACATGATATTTTTCACCATGTGCATGTTTGCCGTCTCGGTTTGATTTTCTGACAACATAGCTTGTGAATGAAATGCTTTTCTGCAGCCGAATCTAAAATGTGCCAATTCAAGCTCCCTGTGGTCCTAAGTAAACTTTTGCTGGGAGGCTCTCCTACCAGTGATTCAGTAAAGAAGAAAATATGTGAAATGCTTCAGAGCCATGCAATGGGAAGTACATACAACTGATTTTGAAGTCTTTAAAAGACTTTAAAATGTATTCTGCCTTGACAGTGACATCAATGGTACTTTGGTACTGTTTTTATAATGATTTATTGATAAAGTGACTGCAAATGAAAAAATGCTGTCTTCAAATGCCGCTGTGATGGTAAGCAGATGCCTTTGACTTCACTAGAGTTTGCTGTGAAATTAAACTCAAATTGTGCTGCAAACCTCAGAACGTCTTCTCCACAACATTCACACACACCTTTTCTGTATTTTTGCACTCCTTTCCCCATTTTGACTTGTGTAAACCATTTCTTTAAATCACATGGCAATGCTGATGTACAGGAGACTAGCTTCACTTTGTGCTAGCACTGTAGTGGCTGACAATCCAGCAATTCCTCTGCCTAGTGCCTTTCAAATCATATATAACCATGACATTATTTAACTGCTCTGCTCAGATTTTCTTGTTTCTACAAAAAAGTACACACATATATATTGTTCATATGATTCTAAATGTAAAAGCAGCACAGTTTTATTGTGTCAGATTCATGAACACTGGCATTATGTTCATTCACAAGCTTCCATACTAATATACATCACTTAGCATGCATCCATAGAGAATTTTCTTATATAATTATGTCATACTTGCATGGGATGTATGTGTGTTCTGATTCTGTGAATAACAACATCTGATGCACAGAGGTATTCGCGGTCACTCAGTTGAGATCACATTATACAACTGCTGCTGTAAGCAGCTGTCAAAGTCACTGTATCTAACGTTACTTTTCATTTTGCCAAAAGCAAAGCCTCTTCAACATTTGTTTAGAGAGAAAACAGAAGTTAGCCTAGTTTACCTGCTTGCTGATCCTACAATTCTTTCATGCAATTGTTATTTATGTATTTATTCTTGCTTTCCTTTGTCCAGAGGGATAATGCCACTTTGATGCCTTCCTTTCATGGCCTTTACAACATTTGCAGCGGCATTTTGACATGGGTGGGTGGGCCAGTGGGCGGGCCCTTGGGCAGTGCGGGGGCTCTACGTAACTTGGCTGAACAGTTGCCTTTGTGTGTGTGCGTGTCCCTAATTTAGCAGTAGAGCCTAGAAGGCACAGAGAGAAACACCTTACTCTCCCATGGTTTGGCTTTACCGCTGCAGTGTGAGGCTATTATCAGACCATGGCAATAGGGGTGAGGAAGGGGCCTCTGTAATAGTTTTTATAGGTTCACCACTGCCCTGTCTCTGCACCTGGCATTTATCTCCCCCTTGAGGTGCAGCAAATGATTTTAAATTAATAAGCAGGTACAGGATGGGCTGCCTGTGATGGAGTAGGATGCCCTGAACAGAGAGAGATGAATAACTAGCTGCACAGTGTACAGTAGGGCCTTCCATTCTGTTTGCTCTATTTTTATTTTTAAATGGCTAAATCTTTTTCTCAGTGTAGCCATTTGTAGGCTTAGACAAACATGAGCATAGAGTAACTAGAAATCCATAGAAAAACATAAACACTACAAACCTTTTGGCAAGCCTAGATCTAAAGAAAAAACCTAAAACCCAAGTGGTTATCTTGGTCCATTGGCTTACACACAAGTAATCAACAAGACACTGTTGAAAAACTTGATCACCATCTTAGTTGTTTATTCCACACAGCTTCTGCCTGGACCCCTGTGTCTCTCTTCTTTTTTTAAAGTTCTGCCTTGCCTGGCAGCAACAGTGACTTGGTTTCTTTGCTTATATTCAGAATTAAACTTTAAAATGTGCAGTTCCAGTATGTGCATATTCCACCATCTTGCACAGTGTCTTTTTATTCTCTGTTTAGGTCTATTGTTCATATCAGTGTACTGCAGAACTGTTAGCTGTCAGGATGTCTCTACAATTTAAAAAGGTAATTGTGTTGCTTTTAATTTTTACTCCAATAAACTGAAGTCATCTTCATACAAAAAAGAAGTTGAAAAACCAGGACCACATTTTGGCGCATATTAACAGAAATGTCATGTGAGCTTATCACACTACCACCAAGCATCCGCAGTGAACGGTTCTTCTTTCTGACAGTGTGGAAGTTATGTGCTGAGGATGAAGATGCACTACTGCTGTGCAAGTGCAAGCCTTTTATTGGTCATTGTTAATTAGGCACAGGACGGGCATACTCAGCAGGTAGCCATCTTCCATTATAGCCTTTTGAGCATTTGGCTTTTGACAACATCACTGGTTTCTATCTTCCGACAACTGCTGCCCACTCCCATGACCAGGCCATTTAATTCCAGGTTCCAGGTGTTTGGATGTGGGAAGTCAGGGTAAAGGCAGGGTGGGAGGCTGAAGTAAACAGCATGTGTGCATGCATTTTCATACAACGCCCTCAGCCCTCCTGGATTCTGGTTGGCAAGATGCCTTTATACCAGAAGAAATACAATTCTTGCATTTTACAATTCCACCTACACACATGGGGTTGCACACAAATGAAGGCCCACGAACTCAAAAGAAGTCATACAAAAGGACTACAATTATCCATGATGGCTCAAAAGCACATATTTGTATGCAACCCTATTGGCACACAGAAACAGAAAGATCATATGTAATAAGACATATGTACAGTCCACAACACACACAAACAAAAACTTGCCCACATGTTAACACACACACACAAAGTATTTTTGCTCATTCGTCCATGCAGGGAGGCAGCAATATTTTAAATTGACTATAAATTTGCCAGAAGACAAGAACAGTCTCATTAGATTATTCATTATGTTTTCCTGCTACAGTGTAATATAAGTTGGAGAAGTTAATTCCCTCAAAATTAATTACTTTCCCAAACTTTGTTGGAGTCTCAGTCATTTCCATATTTTTAATCCATGTCAGAAGAGGGAGATATTTTACCAAAAGCCAAAAAATTTCAACCTTTTGGTGGCTGTAGAGGAAATCGACAGGTGTCCATTACAGCACTTACTATTACAAACTGAAAACTTGGTGATTGTAACAACTAGTAGAGTGTTGTCTATATAGGGGTCTTGTCTATCAGTTGGCTTGGTTTGTTGTGACTGTTTGTAAATTTCGGACTGAAATGTTCTGGGGTTGCGTTATCCTAGATGCACATATACATAAAACGTAAAGAGAAGGGTCGCACTCAAATTTGTCATTCAATTAAGTTTACTTAATCATCTGTCAGGTAATACACAGAACATCCAGCCATCCAGCCTTGTGTACAAATGCAGAGATATGTTTTTTAGCCAATTATTAGTTTAATCTGTTTTATAAACGGTGAGAAACCTGATGTCCATAGTGATTACCATAGTTGTTTTGTAATGTTTGTAATGATTATTATTCGAAATGTCTGACTGACTGACTGGTTTAAGGTGAAAACATGTAGTTCCAATGCTTAGCAATGATTGACTTTGAGGTTATGTATGTTTCCAGTCTGAGTGGAATCGCGATGATTCTATTTACCTGTTGACTCTGTGTGGTTCCATTCTGTCACAGTGATTAGCGATTGCATTCACCTGTTAACTCACCTGACTTATTTAAGTAGGATCATTTCCCTGCATTTGTACACACAGATAAAGGAAACAAAAAAGTGTTGTGTGTTACCAAACGATGATTAAGTAAAGTAAGTTTCTGAGTGCGACCATCTCTTTATTTTATGGACTAAAAAAAAAATATTACATACACAAAATACACATATTTGCATAGCACTGCAACTTTGCACATTCAAATTAATATCCACTCTAAAAAAGATTTTTTTTGTGTTGTTCCAATTAACTTTGGACAGAAAACACTAACAACTGTCTCAATAAGCTGCAAATTCAGAACATCAAGCCTTGAATTCATGGTGTAATCAGACACTGTTTAAAGTTTGTCCATTGATCTTGTGTATACTTTTATATAATATTTTACCAAAATCACCTTGAATGCTGACATACTGCATCTTAGTTGAAAAATTACAAAATTATGTATATCAGTACTTAAAGTCAGCATGCATAATAAAATTGTTTAATTTTTGAGTGTGGCATTGATTAAAAACTATTTTCCCAAAATGGAGCACCTGCATCCCATTTCTTTAGATTATGTCATCACTACAGTCTCTTATGGCATTAAAATGAGCTGTGCAATTAAACATGTGATCCTCCCCACGCAATCCTATACAGATTTTTGCAGTTATTCTAGCTGATTAGACTTCTGCTCATATAAAGTAGGGTGGAGTTATGTTGAGGCTAGAGGTCACTAAACTTCATGTGCTAATAAAATGAGAAAACTATAATTTTTTGAAATGTGCTGTAAAAATAAAAGCATTTGTTTATTTATTTGTCCAGCTGTCACAAGTGCAACAACACCATCACATGAGTCAGATCAAGCACAGTCTGTACACGCCCACACATTCCTGAGATGAGGTCTAATTAAGCAAAATAAGTGAAAACACCGGTGTGGGTGCATCATGGGTGTGGAGATCTTTTAAATACAACATAGTCATGTATAGTCATACATGCAAAGTCCTTAATTCTGGTCCTAATAAACCATACCACCCCTGGGACTGTATAAAAACATTTTGTTCATTTACTACTTGTGCAACGATGTCTAGCCATAGAGATAGTTTGGGGTATTTTGGGTTTAAATTGAACAAATTATAATGAATATATATTTCACAGGAAAGGTGATAAATGCAATTGGGACAATCTCACTTCAGGTCTTTTTAGTTACAAAAACTATAATTTCGAATGGTTAGTATTGTGTATGTTAAATTGCTTCCAGTGTTTTTTGCCTGCAGTTAACATTTGTCTCTTCTGCTTCAGGATCATTATCTGCAGTCTTACCTACCTGCCTGCCTTCACAGCCTGCCACACTCAGAGCCGGTCCACCTACCACTCTGCCCACAGTCCCACTTGGCTCATCCTGGCCGTTCTCCTCTCACCCTGCACATCACCAGTTTGAGCCCTCCCCAATCTCGCACCTTTGGCAATAAAATCCTGTTTGTTGATCTTACACCAGAGTCTGTGTTCTGCATTTGGGTTCTCCTGTTGATCTCAACATTATATCATACCTAACTTCACATGTATTACATACGTGTACATTGTTCCGTACTGGAAGTGGATTTGTTATCAATAAATATGTTGAGGATTGCTCTCAGTAAATGGAAGATATTTTATAATTCTCTGTACTGTGTTGTCAACAATATGGTGGCTTACCCTGAAAGAAAGAAGATAATTTCTCAACTTGAATTTTTAGAGGCTTTATTTACAGCAGACATCAACATTGCAACTGTTTAAATTGAGAGGGCAACTTTGCTATTGAGTTCCTGAGACATTTTTCAGTCTGTAATCCATTTTGTCCCTCAGTTCTTGTGAAACTTCCAACCCTATTGTAGTGTCCATCAATTGGAGTACAGATCTTGAATTCTTTGTACCACACAAACTCGCAAATCTTATGATTCCTAATCTGATTTTGATTCCTTTCTGGTTGAGGATGGTGCTCTCATGAACAGGCACACATGATTGCCCCTTGCTCCACCAGTTGCTGGCAATCTGGACTGTACAAAGTGGGATTGAGAGAGAAGGCAATGGGTTCTTTTCTTTGTATTTTGTTTGCCTTCCATCCTTAGTAAGATTAACTCCTTTAAAATAAAATTACCCTGGATGTTATGTCGTAGAGCTATTGTACACTTTAAAGCCTAAATAAAAAAGCAGCTTTAACTATCTGAGTTGAACAAATCAAGTGGGTATACTCACTTTGGCAGTGGTGTGTAGGTTTTTTGCCAGTGTTTTGTCCAGCAACAACCTATGCACCAGGAAGTATCCTTCTGCCTTGGCTTAGCAAGGAAACACTGAGGAATTGTGTGCTAAACAGACTGTAACTTTGGAAAACAATCACTTGAACTTAGACTGGTGAAGCCTCATATTAGCTTTGGATAAACTTATGATCACATTTTTTTCACAGAAAGAGGACTGTTCATTTGTTTCTCATTTATTTACTGTGTAGTCCCTCAACAAAGGTATCTCTTCAATGGACAATATGAAGAGGAGGATCTGGTTGTTGTCTCTCCAGATCAGAAGCAGTCCAGATGAAACCACTGTGTCGAGATGGGTTAGCTAGCAGCAGCCTACGGTCACTTGATTAACGAGCAGCCTATTACAGGATACAGCAGAGCAAAACTTTGAATATAAATTCTGTTATTGACAAATGCATGTCCTCTGGCAGATAACTATCTGATAATTTAAGACATACATAAATGCAAATGTTTCCTGCACAACTTCAGAATTCCACACAAAACTTGTGTATTAACCCCTTTTTTTTCTTTCCCCCTCTTTTACTCACGCCCTCTCCGTGTGCACACACGTCAGCCAATTAACAAGCAAAAACCTAAGTGACTAGATACACCTCTCTAGAAAGATACCGCTCTATCGAATTAGCAGCTTTTTATCAAAAGGAATAAAATAAAATACATATGCATTCTTAACATTCCTATGTATGAACTTGACATTTTACCACATGATGAAAAATATGGATTTTAACCATACTCTTAACAAGCCCTGTTTAATTATTTATTTAACTATCTATTAATCACAGACAACTCTTTATTTATGCTTTTTTTGCTGTGCTACATACACCTTTAGTCCTTTAGTTAACTTTTCTTTAGCACATTTTGCTTTTGCTGATAACACAATGCCAACAAATACTCTCAAAGGTTTTTAGAAAATGATGCAATGATTGTTTAGCTTTGTTACTTTATTATTTCTCATTTTGGTGAACTGCAATAAGCATGCTGATTTTACCTGTAGTTGCAGACCGAGGTTCGGGAGGTTGAATTTTCCATTTTCAACTATGCCTGGAACAGCTATGGATTTGCCCTTCCAGGAAAGATGTTTATTTACATGATATATTAGACTGAGTGGATTTTACACTGTGCCTATCCAGGTGGTGCACCAGTAGCATTACAGTACGTCATTTCCTCTTTGACCTGCAGGTCAGTTCTCCTTGACCTAAAGGACACAGCTAAACATATATATCATGTCTCTTAAAGTGCATTGTGACACTTTTCACTATAGTGATGCTAATTCATTAAAGAGCCCAGTTTAATGCAAAGCCAAACAATGTCAAAGCTGAGTCAAAGTTAGTTATTGTGCCTAAGCCCTACCATATATCACAAATAAACCTCCACAGACGTGTAAAGCATTTCTCCCGCATAAAGAAGCGAACAGAAATCCATTTCCAGGTTCTGTCACATCCCTCTGTTTGTTATGTAGTCTTTCACTGAGCCACAGCACAACAGATTAAGAGGACCTGGCTGGTACATCTCATCCCATGCACCAGTGACATGAGGCAAGCACACACACCTGCATAGGAGACAGATATTATGCAGCATAACGCTCACTTGCACATCTGTTGAGGAAGAGATTGGATGATTTATTTATTAGCACCCAATTAAAACTTCAGGAACAAGAACACTTCAATGGGAATATAAATATCAAATAGCGTAAGCTCTACACGACTATTTAGTCATGCAATCTGGCTTCTGCACCATGGCACACCAGAGAGAAAGAGAAGCTGAAGATCAGGAAATGGAAGTGGAAACACTCAGATCTTTTGTGCAGCAAAAGAATCCTTTATTTCACTCTCATCATTTTCACCACCTCATCTACCCTTTCTTCTTTCTGTGCTGTAAATGTGATTTCTTTTTCATGTTCTCTTTTTTTTGGAAAGGGAAACAGGGTCGTTATTTCGTTTTGACGGAGGCTCTGACCACAGTACAGGCCAATCGATTGGCCTCGCTTGGTTTAGTGCAGGAATAAATGTTGTGGTCATAGCCAAAGGCTGGAGAGGACTGAGTGGCATTTGGTAAGCTTACCAGGGGGTCAAGAGCGATATTGTTAGGGTGAATATGGATTTTGGCACACCTGAAAAGGGACGGACTTCTTTTATTGGAATCAGATGTGCACGTGAAGTCACTGTAACCACAACTATCTACTGTGCTGTATACATCACACACCTTATCTGTCATTGTCAATGATTTCTTATGCCATCACAGGGAAAATCAGTGACTGATTCTGCAGCAGCTCTTCATACATATAACACTCCAGTATACCTCTTCCAAACAGCAATAGAGGGATTGTTAATGTGCAAGACACATGGCCCACTTCCTCCTGAATTAATCCATCAAGCCTAAGATACTTTTACGGATAAGTGTCTTCTCTAACACATGATCTGAGATTCATTTGAAAGTCATTACTTAATTAAAAAAGATTGGTATCATGAGGTTAAAGAAGGGGGAAAAAATCTCACGGGAGGATGAGTAATTTCCACAGAGATGTAGACGTCAATTATATACTCATAAAAATACACTCTCAGAAAAAAGTAGAGCACAAAGGTGCAATACGGTACCCTTTCAGTTATGTACCCAGAGTGACCAAAATATAGCGTTTTAAAACAATATAGTACATTACATTAAACAAAATACAGAAATTCAGTGTGCCTCTTTTTTTCTAGGAGTTTCAGGATAGCATAACAAGCTCACGTGATCCCTCACCAGCTTCCCACTTCCCTATTTTGAGAAAACTCTGCATTAAATTACCAAAGTATGGCCCCATTTACACCTGGTATTAACATGTGATCTGTATCTGGATACATTTTCTGGAGTTTCTTCTTATGGTGGATCAAAACACACACACATGGTCTTACTTTTCAGTAAAATCTGTACTCTTTTGAATGAACCCTCCATCAACCTCATCCTTTGCAAAGTTAGAAAGCGAGTGGGACAGAGTGAAAGGGGGAGGAAGTCTTGTTAAAGATCAGTTAAATCACTCACAAAACAGCAGCGCATCTGTAAAATTAATAGAAAAGCCTTTCATTAACAGGGTGCCTGTCTGACATGCTGGCAGTCTGCCACCTATCACCAGAATGTCCTTATTACCTCTGACATATTAGATGTGATGTGTTCTGTGGCTCTGGTAATAAACTAGAACCCCCTACATCCACAGACTCCACTGACAGGTCCACATCATCAGCATGTTCCATTTGATCCTGTCTTAGCCTCTCTCTCCTCCTGTCCTTCATTTAGAAAGGACAGATGGTCAGATGTGTGAGGATTATATTGACAGAGGAGGTGTTAATATTTGTTGATGACATGTACACATCCTCTGTCTCACTTTCTTAATATGTCTTATATATTTTTGTGAGCCATATAAATGCATGTGTGTGCATGTGTATCTGTCTCTCTTTTCTTTATGTCTGTCTTCAAGTAGACTGAGCTCATCACTGAGCTGTCTATTTGACACAGACTCTCTTTTACCGCAACCTCAGAGGCAAGACGAGGCCTGTGCAGGACAGAGGTAAAGATTTGTCAGATAGGCTGACAAAGAAAACCTGCACACAAGCCAAGCCTAGGATGATTTATAGGGCTTATTTCTGAGAATGGTAAAGTGAAATTAATCATGTTCCCACCTGAAATCGCTGCTCACCAGTGACAAATGACAAGCTGCCAGGGACAGACAGTGAGCCATCCATGAAGCGCCCGCCGATGTGCTCCTTCCTCAGATAGCCTGACCCGGGGTTCTGCCTTGCCAGATGCCTCCCTCTGGATGACCAGTGCCAAGCGTACTGGGGCCAGCCCTGTCCCCTCCTACTCCACTCCCCCCCAGCTGGGTACCCATGCAGGGGCCTAATGACTTGGGGACAGCCTGCCAAGCAGATGGAGAGTGGAGCAAGGGCTTACTGTATCAGCTAACAGTGTTGTCTGATGGCTGGGCCTGTGAAGGCCACAAAGCAAGCATGCATTGCTTCCAAATTGTGGAAGAAGATATAATACAATGCCCAAATTATCTGGAAGAAAGAACAGTATACATTCATTGTATTTGAAAGGAGAACTACTGTAAACTCTGGTAATGCTGGCATGCTTTTCTCCTTACCTCAAATGCTTATTTGAGACAGAAGTTACATTTTCCACACTTGCGTCTTCTACTACACATCTAAAAGGTTGAATAATGTGGCAAAATTAGTATACTTACAATTCTTTTTTTTCACTGTTTTCTCTTTCAACCAAAATAAGGTGTGAATAGACCTTTTTCACGGCAGACATTTTGAAATGTCATTGCAAAAAAAGCACAAGTGTATATAATAATCCTCTTAGGTAGGAAAGGTCTGTAAGCGCAGGTTTTTTTGTCTGTCTTGGAAAACAGGTGAAAGAGATGTACAATCAAATATTGAAGCCCATGGATTATTCCATGCTCCTGATTAGTTTCATAATCATATAAATCTAACTTTCTAAAGGAACGCTACAATAAAGCACCAGACATACAGTGCTCTGAAATGTTTCAGTTTTCATTTTATAACGAATGGTGAATATTTTTGTTTATCAAAATTGCCGTGGTAGCAAGAAGGCAACTTTGCACTGGTTGACATCCCAGAATGTGTACTGTTTTTGTTTTTTTTCTGACCACAGAAAACTTCAGAAAACTGGAGCTGAGAAAGAGATGGGAGAATGTGGGAAGGGTTAGTGTTCTGTTCATGATATGGTTACAGCTAGATCTTTAGGAAGAAACACTAAAGGAGAGACTGTAGCCCAGAGCATAATGTTAAAGCTGAAGTCTTTTAGTTCTTCTTCAGGAGATGGCTACTTTTTTTTAAGGTTACAGATAACTTTCAGAGTTGTCATTATCCAGTAGAATTGAGACATTTTTTTCTGTTGCCATCCACGGTGCTGAATTCTGAAAGGTATTCAAGAACCATCAAGAAGAAAAGCAACGTGGCTGCCGATGATGACTGCAGCCAATCTATCCAAAGTGTCAGTGCTCAGTGGACGCATGGGCAGAGCTTCTCACTTATTCACAGTTATTTTCTCTGCTCAGCTATCTTTATGCATTAGGTTTTCAGTTTTAGTTGTTTTTTTGTGTGTTTTGCCCAATGAACAGACATCCCTGTGGGATTCACTGGTGAATATCTGCATATGTATGCCCTTATTCATTCATGATAGAAATAAAATGTATATTTATTAATGATTTCCTGTGTATTCACAGTGAATACTGTAAATATGTACAAATATACCCATATATATAAAACTAAATTATAACTATTTCTACTGATAATGTCACACAACAGTTTTCTTCTGTCGCAAAAGCTTCTGGGTCTCTTTAAGTGGAGATACCAGTAGAGACATAGAAACCCAGCCTGTAACTAATTATACAGCATTAACTGAGTTTAACTTGAATTTGACATCCGGGAGTTGAAAAGTATGTATAAGAATCTACATAGGTCCCAACCCATAGATCATTTTTAAAAGTTAAACAATATACTCGTTAATTTTTAGGTGATCTTTCACTCTGTCCTAAAATGCAGCTCATGATTAATCAGTTTGCACTCTTGAAAGGTACAGGCTAGATGTAACCAGGGGCTTGTATCACTTGAACCACATTCTGCCTCATGACATTATTTATGTCTTATAGATATAGATATAAACACTAACACCATAACACTGTGAGCATGATGCATTTATAAATTATTAAATCTATCTCTATTTAGTTTTTTTAAATCATTCAATGACCCTGATCCATTCAACTGAAATCACATTTTCACAGCCTGTGTTGCCTTGACCCTAAGTATGAAAAGCAGTACTGACTCACCCGTCTATATCCATGGGTATGTGCATTCTCCACAGCTCTCCAGTTACAATATTTGCAGTAGGGATGCCGCACTGTGAATGAGATTATTGTGTGCTCTGACAGTTTTTTTACCTTCGGACTGCTTGCTGGAAAAGCATGCAAGCACGAATGCTGAAGAGCACAATGTTCAGTAAACGTCTTTCAGTTTACGTTATTTAAGAATAAACTAAACTGTGAAAAGAAATGTAGCCTTCAATTAAAAATTTAAATGTGTGGGTACATTCATAGCTTTTATTAACAGCATGTAGATTATGTCACTTTAATTATTTTTTGTTTGTTTGTCCTTCCTGTAATTGTGAGATGGACCCTGGGGCCTGAGTTATATCATGTCACTGAACATTAGGAACAACATTCATTCACATGCTCAGTTCAAGCTTTTGTTTAGTATACAACATTTATCTGACTATTCAGAGCATGGCAAACAATTCCCCCCTCATTAATGTCAGCAGTGACATTGCAACATTGGTTGAGCCTATTATTTCCCATAAGTCAGGTTAAGTCATTTATTGCCCTGAACGATAATGTAGACATTAGTGGCCTTTGATTGAATGTCCATGTTTCCCTGTTGTTCTATTTAGAGGTGCATGTATACATGAAAAATGACTCCCCTAAAAACCCCAAAGCAGTAACCTACGACATTATTTCACTCTCTGCCATGAAAATAAATAATCTTTACCCTTGACAGCCACATAATTAATAGTGATGTGCAGCAGGTCCATTTCAACGGACCCACTTAATCTAATTTTGTTTCCACTTCGCGATTTGTAAATTACTGCAAAATGACGCGCCATTTACCACTGTCTCTGACTGTGACAATGGCCATTTTTCTTCCTGTGTAATTCTCTCTTAGCTGAGGATTTAAAAAAAAGAAACACTCATCTCTTCCTCTCTTCTTCACACTCGTCCTCCTCCTTCCTCTTTTTTTCTTTCTGCTGTTTTCCAACTCCCTTACTCCCCTCTCTGCTTTTCTCTCCAATTTAGCAGGATTCTGGGCCGCTGAGACCCTCTAACTAACACATTAGCTATTTTACAGCTTCCCCAGAACACATATGAGCACTGATCTGAAATGTCAGCACTACAAATGCCTCGTCCATATTCCATTATTTTCCACTAAATGTTAAGCGTTTATATTCACACAGTGTTACATTGACATTTGAGAACAAGAAGTGAGAGTGTGGCCTGGTGATTTGCTGCACCATTACATGTCATTTGTGAACATGCTAACAAATGATAATCGTGCAGGTGTCCAAAGATCTGTTTCCCTTTGTTCACTGTCCAGAGAACTCTGAGAAATACTTGATATGTCAGAGTTATCTATTGATGAAAAATGTCACTTTAAGTACTGACAGGTAAAGGTTACACCAGCCTCGGCAAACTGAAGACATTCAGCTCCAAATGTCACAAAAGAATATTCTGCTTAATAATAAGCAAAAGAAGGAAACACCTTTGGAGCATGACTATGAAATCTATTACTTTACATGGAGTTGAAAAAATGTAAATTGCTCAGAGGGTTATTTAGCTGCATCATGTTCGACTTGATATTCAGTGTGATTCTATTCGACACTGCACTTAACATTCTGTTTGATTTGATGCTGACATTGTAAAGCCTCTGTAAAATGTTTTCATTTGAAAAATGAAAAGGCTTAGGTTTGGAATGATCACATTGTTTTTCCACTGTAGCTTCTAACACCTTCTGTATATACTCCTGGGCTGAACAATAGGAACAGACGTCTTTTCCATCCTGACATAATGCAAAGGGTATGGCACCTAGCCAAAAATAATGGAGGACTAAGTCTTGCCTTCCTCTATTCTGGGAGAATTAATGAGGCAAAGCAAAATGTTTGAACAAACCCCTTGGCCCTAAGGAGAGCAGGGCCCTGACCTGACTACCATTCACAATGTCAACTAGGTGGACTGTCATTTTATACATGCCACAGTAGACTGATGGAGCCTGACAAACGCCACCAAGAAAGAGAAAATACAATTAGCAGGCTCGTTGGACAGGGCAGGAGGCCCCCATTTATTTAAAATTCTGGGTGACAGCTGGTAGCTGCTGCCTCCCAATCTTCTTTTCTGTTCTGTATGTGTGCGCCTGTCTTTCTGTGTGTAACGTATTTGGATTTGACCTTTTCTTATTGGTGCAAGTCGAAACTACCTTCATGTACTTTAGTGGATAACTGTCTTCATCCTCAGGCAGAAGTGGCCATGCTGCCTGGCAGCATTCAATCCCCACATTAGGCTCCATAATAAACTATTATCTAAGTGGGACGTGTATGGGGGAAAGCAACTTCTGGGAGGGATAACTAGGGTTGTAGAGAACATTGATTGATTGAGCATCTTGTGGCTGATTCCTCCATGGCTTTCGTATTATCCAATGACAGCAAGAAGAAAATCAGTTTATTTAGGAAGGCTACCCCCTGAGACAGTGAGGGGAAGAAAGAAAATGAGAACAACAAAAGACAAAAGCCAGAAAATGAAGGATGGGGGTTACAGAGAGAGAGAGAGAGGAGGAGAGAGAGAGAGATTGAGAGGAAGAGGCAAAGTGCAAGAGTGCAAATTGTGTTTCCAGTACAACCATGGCAGCACTGCGACAATGAAAGCTATGTATCGATTGGTTGGAACTGTAAAACAAGGTACAGCCAAGCTGTGTGGCTATTGTAAATGACAGCACGAGGAATGTTCAGCTGTTTTGTTTTCAATTATTCTATTTCAGGGTTAGAGCCAGTTGCCACACCGCCCTACTTTATAGAGGAAAAGCATCTCAATAGAGCGCTGCCATAGACAGGTCAGAGAGGCAGGCGTGTGTGAGGTGTATGGGGGTGGGCATCTAAATCGGACGATGTCTCTCAGGGACTGTGATGCGGCCAAACAAGAGTCTGCTGAGGAGGGAACTTTAGAGAAAAGGCAAATTTGTCTGAGTTGAAATGAAAAGGTGTGAGAGTTCCTCATTCACACTCAAACCCTCCCTTTTTCTGGCGTCCACCACCCACACACAAACTCCTTGTCAACTCCAACACCCTATCCACATCACAGGAAATAAGGGAGCCAATAATCACAGCTGACACACAATTTATAAATGGTGTTATGATTTACACCAAAATGTAAAATATAAAATTATAAATTTGTTTAACATGTGATTTGCAAATGTGGTTTGGATTAAACTAAGTGGGGCACACCTGCTGGCATTATCACAATAAGCAGTTTGTGCAGCACCTTTGTCTAGTTGCTTACATAAAACCTGTTATTTCTACAAGCAGCTGAATATGGTGTGAAACTATTGTGGGGAAAAATTTTCCTGTCAGTTGCTGTATATAGCCTATTTTTAAAATTGACACTGCAATGTGGTACTTCAACAAGTAAGATACAAGCCAGTAGATTTACAGAATTAGTTTTAGATTTTACATCTAAATTAAACTTAATTTAATTGTACTAATACATAAAGTGTAACTGAGAAAATGTGTCTATATCCCTACAAAGTCACTTTGCACTTTCTTCAAGATAGATGTTTTATTTTTAGCCACTAGCAGCGTGACTGAAAATCTAAACAACTATGAAATGGATTGCCATATAAAAAATAGTGCAGACATTGTCCCTAGAGGATGAATACTACTGACTTTGATCCCCTGACTTTTCATCTCTCGCAATCAGCAGGTAAAACTTTTGACTTGTTCATTGAAATATCTCAACATCTACTGGATGAACTGGCACAAAATTTTGTACCGACATGCATGGTGCCCAGAGAATGAATCCTACTAACTTGGGTGATCCTCTGACTTTTCCTCTAACGCCCCAATGAGGTTGACATTTGTGATTTTGAGTGAAATTTCTCAACAACTGTGGATGAATTGCCATGTAATTGGCATTGATGTTCCCCTCAGGATGAATTGTAATAACTTTTGGTGATCCCCTGACTTTTCCTCTAGCACCATCATTAATCTTATCTCAAAATTAAAACAGTTCCAGTACTTTGTTTTATGAGCAACTACCTGCAAAACTAATGGTGCTCACCTCAGCCTCAGCTATATTTGGTTGTTGGTGCTACGTAGCAAATGTTAGCATGCTAGCGCACTAAACACAGATGGTGAACATTATACCTGTTAGCATTTAGCTTAAAGCACTGCTGTGCAATGCTGTATATCACAATATTCTCTCTCTCCCAACATCGAAAAATACAGCTAGTGCTCATTCAAATGTATGTATTTGCTTGAAAGTAAATCAAGGCCAGTGTGTAATTATTCAAGGCTGATTTTGAGTTTTTGATGAAAAATAAGATATTTGTGTGATTCAGGCTTTCAGAAAGCATCAGAAAATATTAATAAATTACATTTAGGTCCATGTGTTAAATGACTTGTCAATTCATTTGAGAGGAAATTAAATTCTTGCATCTTGATGTTTGGTGGTGGGCCAACACTTTTGTTTACATTTGGATATGGGCTCTGCCTTTAATGAATCACTACTGTCTGATTTAAGCAGCTTGAGTTAATGTACTATTAGTATTCTCTCTCCCAAATATCCAGAATGATTGACTCACAGAGATTGAAGTTATATTAACAGGCTGTTTTACATGTCCCATGGTGCTCTTCTCACAGTGGGGCTCTTAATCCAGCCCTTTAGGTGTCTACTTATGTGCTTTTATGGATGATGGAGCCAACATTGAGCCCACGCCTGTGGCACCTACAGCCTTTGCCTTTTTCCATTTGCACTTCCTTCTTGGGTACAGCAATATGCAATTTTCACACAAAAGCCTTATGTAATGACAGTGAGAGAGGTTTCTATTATTTATACAGGTGGAATGGTTATTTAAAAGCACCCAACCCCCTCCACTTTTTGGTCTCCTCAGTTGTTATCGCTTCTGTTTTACCATCCCATCCACTATTTCTTTGCTAGTTGATTTTTATGAGAAATATTTACAGATGGGTGATGTGAGTGTTGTACTGCATGTCTGCATGTCCATTTCCATGACAATGCTCAGAATAAAACGTGGAGCTCCTTGCATTTCAAGTAGGTAAAGTCCCTCTCTCGCCATGCAGCCGTCTCCTTAAATGATATTTGCACAGTATTGATTAGCATTAAACCCACAGCAGTGTCTTTCATTTGCATGTGACAGCCAGGGATCATCACTGGGGGGGATGGAGAGATGGGAAAAGATGGGGGATGCAAGAAAAGAGATGGAATGTAGGTTGCGTGGGTGGTGGCAAAGATATCAAAAAAATCTTTTCTCTCAACAGGGCTTCCCTTAATAATCCACCCATTATCTTGTGTTTCTCTGCTCAGCATTGGGCCTCAATCTGTCCTGCTATGCAATCTGGCCCTCATCAGTGCAGACAGCCCGATAGAGAGAAGAAGCAGTGAGGCTGGCAGAAGTGTAAGGGGTTGGGGTGAATGGTTGGCTGGGCACCTCACTGTAGGATACCAGAGAGATAATAATGTGTGGAGGCAAGCAGGAGCCATGTATGTCTTGCAAAAGAATAATTGCTACCCTTTCAAGAGCCATTTCTTAATTGGCCTGGCTGTTGTTGAGGGGAACTTGGAGAGGAGACAAGTGAGAGACAGACTGAGAGAAAGAGAAGGAGAAAGAGGGAGAAGAGGAGACGGAGAGAGCACGGAGAGAGGAGAGAAAAAGTCTCGAGCACACAGCTCAGTCTGTGCGTGTGTGTGTCGTGGGGATGGGTGTAGGTATTGTTGAGTCTTCCCTACCTTGTCTGCACCTCTGTTGCCCTGGGAGCAGTAGTCATGGAGCTGCTCCTCAACCAGGAGATATTTCACACACACATACACACACTCACTATTGCACACACAGACTAAATGCACACAGGCAGAAACACCCAGCCACAGACATGCTCATAGACACAGACAAACAATCATAAATGCACATGGTTCAGGTTGCAAGTGGGACTGTTTTTGACAGAACTCACAATTTATAACAAGCATTTTGATTTTCCCCTCTGCCACAATATGTTCATACCTCAATAAACAAGTGAGTTCATACTGTACTGCATTTTTTGGGCAAATTCTCTAGACTTGTTTTATGGATCATTCTATTTTCAGGCCTAAGGATGGAGGTGCAAACATGCACGTTAAATCCCACCATAACCAGATGACAAAATTAAAGGGGCATTACTTCAAGCATGATTTTTATGCTCCATAGTACAAACTGGCCAATATTTGCAGGGGGTTGATAGAATATTCCCTTGCTCCTTTTATTTTCAAGACCCTCCAATTTTTAATTGCACAACAATGCAGGACAGCACTAAGAGCAAATAGCCACCGGGACAAAACCTTTTAGATGAATTCCTCTATGTTGGGTCTCTGCTTCATTCAGCTAGCTTAGCAAAAGCCACCATCAGGTCTTTGCATGACACATCAGAAAAATAAGAGCTGCAGCAGCTTGCAGACTCACTGCAAAACATGCCCACTCAAAGCCATGATCCTTTTGGATATGGTCAATGTTAAGATTTCAGTGGGCATGTCTTTGTGTGGATGTGTCTAACTCTGGACTTAAGATGAAGGCCCTAAGGATAGCACTGTCCTGTTTAGAAATATTGGCCAAAGTTGGAATTTCAGGTTTGCCAGTCTTATGACTCCTCATTAGAATTCTCATGTCAGCAGGGTCTTTAAGTCTTGACACCATTTTTTTTTTTATTAATTCCTCAAATTATCTCACCCTCACCTGGAATGTCCCTATCAGTGGACAGTAGAGAGGTGGCAGGGAGAGAGGAGGGATGATTTGCAACAGAGGTCCTAAGCTGGACTCGAACTGGGTACATTTCAATACCTGGTCAGCGTCTTTGACCACTAAGCTGCAAGGACACCCCAAAACTTGAAAAAAACTGAAGGTTAGATATATTCTGGTGAAACAATATTGTAAATAGTAAACAAAATCTCTTTGCTTTCTGTAAGAGAAGACATGGTATATCAGTGTTGTTGCAGTTCATCTTATTTACCAATTGAAGTCCACACATTTTATAGGTCATGTAATTCTTGCAAATGAATCAAAGACATTAGACTTGTAATATGCAACAAACAGCAAAGAAGACAGCTTTTCATCAGCAACAGAATCTATAGCAGGTGTTTAGAGAATGAGGCCCCTTGTTTTGGGGTCTTCAATATCAAACTGCCATTTAAGCCACCTGTTCATGAGTTGGTTTTGCAAATTCAGTTTTGCACTTCACTCCATTGCACACTGTTTTGATTAGTCATATATCCGTGTGTTATCTATGGTGTCCTTTCCTACTATTCAGTGGGCTTATTGAATGGTTTTAAAGCACTGTGAGTGTTTCTCTCTACTGTTTCTCTGATTTGTGAAGCCCTAATGGCTATATACAGCTGCCTCAAGAGCAAAAGAACATGCATTTACAAATGCGGTGCATTAAACATCCAAAAGCTGTAAATGTTCTTTCTCAAACAGAAATTATAGACATATTGTGTCTTCATTTGATTACAGTACCTGTATTTGGAATTTCAAAAGGACCTTGTCAAGAACGCACAGAGAGCACTTCTGACGCTGCTTTAGACCTGCAAATTTAAATCATTGCATCATTAACATGGTAATCGGGTTTGACAAAAAACAAGACAGGTAGAAAACCTCTTGAATGCAAAAGTATAATGTTTCTAATTGCTATAACACTGAACAATACAAAAAAATGTAAATATAAATATATATATGCAGTCCACACAGGTGGAGCGTTTCACGCTAAAGCTCTTCCTCGGGCAGCATTTACCAGATAAAAGCATACATATTTCTAGAGAGAGGGAACTGAAAGGATGTCAGCAGCATACATCACCACAATACCTTATAAATCTGACAGCCCATAGACAAATAAAAAAACTTTATGTACTTGAATGGATGCCAGCATTATGCAAATCAGTCATAATTAAAATGTACAGCCCTGTTTCCTCCTTCACATGCAAACATTTCCAAATTAAAATACTACTTATACTAATAGTACTAAACTATATGTTGTTTAAACATCCTTTTGAGCTCACAACATGTGTAATAAAACATAGAAGCAGCATAAATAGACAAAATCATTTTCACCTTTTGCTTTGAAGCCAACTTAATGAATCATAAACAGAACAGAGGATTTAAAAATTGGACCACAGAGAATGCAAAACCTTTTATGCAAGACACAGTCAACCAAGAGTCATCTTTTCAGGATGACTCTGCCTTAGCCTGACATTAGGTCGGTCTCCTTGAGTGTTAAGCCACTGTGTTATAGGTTGAAGGAAGAAGGACAGCAGGGGGGAGGGAGAAGTTGGAATCTACAGTATTTGCTATCATGGCCACACCTGAAGGGAAGTGATGACCTGGCTGTTTGTAGAGTGTGACTCTTTGTGTGTATGTGAGAGAGAGATAAAAAGATAGAAAAAGAGCAACCATGGCAGGCATGTTTATGCGTGCAGTACTACATCCTGCACTGTGTATGTGTAGGTTATTTTACTAACAGGGGAGGAGGACGAATTTCCGTACCCAGACAGAGTGAAGGAAAAAGAAAGAGGTTTTGATTGAGTGCCCGCTGAGGTCCCATCAGATGTGGCTTAAAGGAATAAAGGATTCATTTGACGGAGGGTGAGAAAGATTACATACAGTCCTCACATCTATCCAAATCCCTTCCAAATCCCTCTACATCACACTTATCAAGCTATGTGCAGTGCGGTGTACGAACTCTCATTGGTCTTATCACAAGACTACCATGTATCATAGTTGTCTAGTGGAGGTGTAACTTATTCCACAACACACTTTGGATCATGCACGCAAGTCTGAGTGGGTTACTGGGCTACACCCAATCTGTGCACCTCTTTCTGAAAATGCCAAACTTTAATCAAAGAGGTACTTTCAACAAATGCCATGATTGGTCATCCAGGCTTTCCAGGACTTTATTATGAGGCAGGATTATGTTTAAAACAGAAATTCTTATGAAGGTTGATCTCTTTTTGAATTCTTACAGCGTTCACAAGGAACACTTGTTAAGACACATGTATTGGTAGGCACTGTAAAAACCCTGAGGCACAGCCTTAAGCATTATTTTCTGTCTTTGGGGCACTTCAGCTGGGCCCACATTGCCAAGTCTAAGTGACTCATATCAATACTCACCAGTACTGCACATCATATTGACCACTGAGGCTCCTGCAGAGTGCAGCAAACAGTTTAGCGTAGCTAGCATGTAGTACTTGCGTTACAAAAGTGTCAGATGTTGACATTTTGCAATCTTGACACTGTAAAAAAAGGTAAAAACATATGTCTTAAAAGTGGTACAGTGACGAGTACACAGTACTTGTCTGAGGGAGAAGTGTGTAAACAGCTGCCGGGATTTTCTGTTTAACCCCACTTCTCTGTGTGTTACTTACTTAATGGGTTATTTTCATTGTAAAAAGAATGTAAAATCTTGCCATGGCCTTCTGAGCACTTTTCATCAGCTCATCCACACTCCATAGTCTCATTAAAGCCATTTATTCTGCATTACACAGTGATAATATGGCTTAAAAAATCTACAATGATATTTCTAAAGTTCCTAATGAGATAAAGTTTAATGTGAGAGCACTTTGCAATGAGGAAAGCTGATAAATCTGCCTGAAAAGTTTACCTGTGTTTTTATAAAGATTTCTCAAAACCCACTTGCTGTTACCCAAAGGTAGAGTCCAAAAGATTGATTGACGACTGGCCATACAGATTGCAGTGAGGGGTGAGAGCCCACATCAATATGCTGAAGAGTTGGCCTTGCTGCACTATATCTGTACATTCTGGAACCACTGAAAGGATTTTATGTGGTATGCAAGATAATACTTTGTCTGAAATCCAGTTGAAGACACATTTAAAATGCTTGAATAGGAGCTCTGTAGTAGCTTCATGGTCAATTCAAAGGACATATACTGCAGATTATGTGCAGTACAAATCAAATCTAATATCTTTATTGAAATCTGGAAGTTTTTGAGTTGAAATTCCAGTGGATGTACAGAGATATTAACCATATCTACATCACTGATATCATACTGTTGACAATGTGGAAATACTGTTGAAAAGTCTGTCTATCATGTCTATCCTTATCAGATGTATAGCTATTTAAGGAGAAAATATAGACATTAGTGCTGAAAGGATTAGTCAGTTAATTGATTTGTTGCTTTCCAGAACAATTTTGATAATTGGTAAATAGTTTCAGTCATTAATCAAGCAACAATGCCAACCATTTTGATGTTTCCAGCTTCTTAAATGTGAGAAGCAAATGTAAGAACTGATCTTCTCAGTTTTGTTTCATTGTAAATTAAATATCTTTGGGTTTTGACTGTTGGTTGGACAAAACAAGCTATTTGAATATGTCACTTTGGCCTCTGTGAACTTGTGATGGCCATAATCAATAGACTGACAGGTCTTAAGTAACTCATTTCAGAGTTTCTGTTACAGTGAAATATAGCTGCAGTGGACATAATGAAGTATCTGGTTGTGATCAGACACAGTTCATGCCATATTCCTGCTGCCGGGGTTACAGTATATCACAATCATTATGTGATAGCTTTTGTAGACAGATTTATGGTTGACTTTTTATGACACTAATATAAAGCCACTTAAAACTTTTAGCTGATTGTCAGTCGAGTTCAAACACAGTGACAGACTGAAGGATTTCGAAAGACTGTTGAACATGCAGTTGCCATGGCAAGAGGCTAGCATAACAGAATGAGCTGCAATTATACAATAGTACTCTGCTTTGCTTTTTTAACCCACATGTATGAGTATTGTTACATCTTCCAATCAATGTCTCCTGCCTCTCAAGGTTGTTGTATCGTTGCATTTTTGTGCTGCCCATCCTTATCCTTTTCAACAGTCTCTGCAGCTGTGCAGTATTTATGTATTATTCACCCAGTCCTTTGAATAAGTCCATGTACTGTTCGCCTTCCAAGGCTACTTTACTCCTTCTTCTCTATCAAGCATCATTTGGCACCACATTTTGCAATTCACATGAGCAAATTGTGTTAAGAGGGATTTACTACAGGAATGATAAACTACTGACCAGTGATGAAAATCAGTCATTGCCATAATCCTTCTAATTCTATGCTTTGAAAGAAGTGTGCACAGAGGTTGTGTTTTGACAACCATGGAGGCAGACAGGCAATCTGTGAGAAAAGGAGCGAGAGGAAAAACTCACCTCACCATGTAACCCAATAGAGCTTGGTGAAGAATGTGTCTCTGCTGAAATAAAAAAAAAGAATAAATAAATAAGCTCCTCATGAGTAATAATCCAGACGGTGGGGGGGCTTGAATTGGAATATCAAGCGGGAGGAATGGAGGAATATCTTTGCGTGGGTTAGGCTATGTAAAGGGAGAAGAAACACCCACGTATCATGGGCAAAATAAGGAAATCATTAGAGATGATGAGACTGAGCGTGGGCAAGGCAGGGTGCATTTTTCTAAAGGTCTGTAAAATTTACTGTTGTTTGAAAGGTCACTGCCTGGTGCTGGCAAGCAGCTGGGAGTTGTAAACGACCCTTCTTATCAAATGTTAATGCTGGCAGACCTCACGTCACACTCGCCGGCAGCAGGAATATGTCTTTGAGGTCCTGCAGGTTCCATGGAAACAAGTCATTTCATTTACATGCGAAAATGCGACCAGCTAATTGGTTTTCATGGAACATCAAATAGCAGGATGGCTTTTTGTGGTGGGGGCCAAATGGAGGGAAGGAAATGTAAGACCTCCCTAGGGTCTGTTGAATCAGTCTGTTTTTGTCGCCATATGTGTCACAGGTTTTGTGGGCAGTAGACTCAAGGCCAAAGGAGGGAAGACTATTTTGTGTCCCTGAGGGATGTTTGTTGTTTAGAGGAAGTGCTCTGTTTGCTTTGGGGCAAAATAAGGGTCACTTTAGGCATTAATGTTCACAAAGTGAACTCCTCACTGCTTCATAAAGAGGGTTCATAAATGAAGCAAACATGGGTGGACATGAAGCCAAGGAATGGACTAGAAAGGGTATAAATATATATACATTTTAAAACTATATCCTCTAATAGATTTCTGATTTCTTTGTAATACCTTTTTTTTCAGAAATTGCATGTAAAATGAATTAGCTTGGATTTACAGATGTGTACTTAAACAACCTCTTTTCCTTCTATGTGTGTTTGTGTGTGTGGCCACATAGAAATTAAAAATGCTAAACATAATTTGCTGTCATAAGATGATCTTTTAATTCTCATCTGGTAGCTACTAAATGCTGGCTAAATTAGCCCACACTGAATCCTCAATAAATTCTGCCAATGTGAATATTGATTTAATACATGTCTCTGTTGTTAACATCACCACGTAGATAGGGCCGATTATGATGTGTATTAGAATGCCTCTGGACCAAGAGGAAGATGGCACTTACTGTCTGTTTACCATCTCAAGGCTGATAACATGATGTGACGGAAGCAGAGAAATTGATTTAATCTTCTACTCCGTGGCAATGAATTTTAATTTTCCTAGAAGATGTAATCTTTGCCATGAATGGTTTGTTGTAGACATTAGTATAAACCCTTCTGTTGGAGGGAATATGGCTGATATCATTTCCCTTTTGTCCCAGCTGAATGGGAGATCAAATGATTTGTGATTACAATGATATGGTGTTATTTTCAATCCAAAAATGCCGGAAAAAGGAAATGTAGACAGCAAATCTCCCAGAATTATTCATAAATCTAATGATATGCCCACCACTTGGCAATTTCAAGAGAGAGAAAATAAGACTTGCATATGAAGCTCCCTTTGTCCTTGAGAGCTATTAATAAGAGTAAGTTCACATTAATGGGGACAGAGAGAAAAAGAGAAACAAAACAAATATATGGCACACTGAGGGCCCTCGGTTTTTGTATTTACGAGTGCCCCGGAGACACAAAGCATACTAATCACCCAGGCAAGGCCTGAACTTGTGTCCAGAAAAAGTAACAGTGTCAGTGGTAATTACACATGTAGAGTGGGGCTTGTCCAAACACAATTGAGATGCAAAACAAGGGGAGAAACGTGAATCCACCGGCTTCCTTTCTGCCCCCCATACACTGTTTTGTTGTGCAATGCAGTAGCCCCCCCACTCTTTTTCTCTGTCTCTCTCTCTATCCTCTTTCTCTCCTCGTCAAGACTGCAGCAGCTCCATCAGTCTCAGGACAAAAAGTCACCAATGAAAGAAATACCGCATTTAACACTGCCCCCTGCTGTTTGGAAATATGAAGGACAGCTCAGAGAGAAAAGGAGAGATTGCAGCCACTCACCTCACTTGCTCCATCCAAACACCAACTTATTCATGAAATGCTTCATGAATACATACATTACATGCTGTCATTCTACATGAAAAATACAGTCCCTTTAAGCATGCTGCATGTCAAGCTGTTAAATCCATTGATGACAACATATAAATTGAACAGTTCAGAAATCGATTGTGAAAATGACATCAGTATCTTCTCAACTGGCTTGCGTACGTGGGCTCGGCACTTCTGTACAATACTTTGAAGTCTTCGAAATATTTAGAAAGTTACATTGCTCATGGTGCAGCACATAGAGAAAGAGAATAAGGTAAAGAGGGAATGGTGCGCAAATGTGAGAGAGAAAAAGAGAGAAGCAACTAAATCATTAAAGCAGACAAATATAGATTTTCTGTCTGTGCTTCGTTGTAATTGTACAGACTTGGACTATCTCTTTGGTGTATAGGATGTAAATGAGCCTCAGGAAACCCTGTGTGTAGAATGTGTGTACAGACTATGTTCGAGCCCTGAAAGACCGCATTCATGCTGCCTCCTTAATCAACCTTTACAAGACAACTGATAAAACACAATGAGGTAAGAATGGAGGGAGAGACAGAGCTGGAGAGTAAAAGGGAAGAAAAACAAGCAAATTCGCTGGCACACCATACTGAGATTGGTGCTCTTCTCTACATCCCCTCCCACCATCACCCCACCTTTACGCTATTCTCACCTCTCAATCCCAGCCCCTTCTTCCCCTCCACTCCCTCAATTGGTACTGTCCAGGAAAATAAACGATCTGCAAGTGCAGGCACAGCATGGTGCCAGAGTTAACTTAGCCAGAGTCGAAGAGATGTTTAAAATTGTATTCTCTAAAGGTCACGCTCCTCTTTCTCACAGTCTCTGCCTGTCACCTCAGCTTTGTGTGTGGAATCCGTGCCTATTGATCCGGCCTCCGACGAGCACGTCCTCGGCGGCAAGCTGCTCAAATCACAGCATGCTGGCGTGGGGAGGCTCCCACACTGTGCCCAGATCACAAAGCGTTTGATAACGGAAGGGAGGGTGAGAGGGCCCAGAGAGATAGGAAGGCTGGATGGCAGAGAAAGAGGGATGAAATGGGATGGGATGACAGAGAGGAAATGGGGAAGTGGGCATTATCTTCAGTATGAACTACAAATTGTCTGCAGACGGAGAGAGAAGCCTCCCCCGGATGTGTAAATCTGTTTTCAGAGCTTTGAAAATCCAAATGCTCTATTCTCCCCTCCCCTCCCCTTTCTCCCTTGTTAAACCAAGGCCAAATCACCAGCCCCCATGTGTAATTTCTCAACAATGCTTCTGGCCGCCTGGCTTGATGGCTCAATGTTCCCTGTATGACATGTACTGCCTCAAAGGGAGGTCTGTGCTTTTATTCAGCTCAAACTTGATACCAAAGCTGTTCAAACACCAAGGCTTTTCTTCTAAATACAGAATAAAGAGTGTGTGTGTGCCTGTGTTTGTGTATGTGTGTGTGACAGAGAGACAGAGGTAAAATGATGGCTGGACTCAAAGCAATGTTTTATTCAGTAAAGTCTGTCATTTTTTCCTTACTATTATCTGTCTTGTCTTTTTCCCATTTTCTTTATGCATTTTTTCTGTTTTGCTTCCTGTCACTCTTTGTCTGTCCCTCCCTTTTACATGCCCCCTACATGACCTTTTGAAGGTGTGCCATTTCTGAGAATGAATTACATTTTTGCTTAGCATGACAAATTAAAAGATCAGTTAAAGCAAGCAAATGTCATCTTTATTTGGCAGGGGCCGATCAATAAAGTTGCTAGCGAGCGTCTCTTTATCCACAACTCTAGTCCTGCGTTTGGGGGACATCAATCACGTTGCCCAGGATTTGTGCGGCCACTGTGGATCTTTACAAACAGCGGCTTGGGATACAAATAGGCTGAGCAGTTGTTGAATTAGTGCCTTTGAGTTGCTGGTCTGACTGAAGACTCCTGTCCACTTGTGTGTGAATTAGCAATTGATTGCTGCCTTATGTCGAACTCGCAGACAGTGAGTGCCAAAGGATAGAATTCCTGAGTGTGCAGGAACAATCACAAATGGATGTTTGATTATTAAAAGAAACAAAGTTTCTTTAAAAAGACTTTGGGCATGAACAGTTCCGCACATTTTAATTCAGGTCTCATCGGGAGCAACAACATGCTTTTAATGGGACATTGGTTTAATTAGCTAAATTCATCCATAACCAGTGGATTGCTTCCTACAAGGCTCTGACACAATATCCTCCCACTCTCATCTCTTTCATGAGTGTCTGCTATCAGAAGCAGGATAATGAACTATACCTCAACAACAATAGAATTGAACATTTAGCCTCATGCTGTATCACTGCATCGGCAGCCCCACACAATGGTCACATCTAGGATTAACTTTTAACCTCTTTCTGTATTACATGTAACATGTATATCATCCATATGTACATTTTGTAACGTAAGCATGAGAAGTACACAATATCATCAAGGTCAGTTCAAGTTATTCTCTTTATTTCTGTAATCAAATGTGTCATTTTGAGCTGCTGAAAGGGCCACTAAATTAAATAAAATTCAGATTAATTATCTTGATCTTTTATCCCGACACATTAAGTTTAAATAAACTAGTTTATTTGTATTTCCACCAACACAATTCCTTGAAGTCAACGTTCTCATTTTTGTGAATATATATAATAACCTCATAATTCATTACTTAACCTGTGTAACTGTAATTGTTCCAAAATTTGTGCTTTTGTAGCATTTTTCTTCTGATCGGTTTTCACAGTGCACAACTCCAGCAATTGCAGTAAATCAGCTACCAGCACAACTGAGCAGAGTTCGGTTTGGTTTCTTGGGAGGTGAAAGTGCCTCTGATGCTTGCAGAAATGAAATCATAGACTCAAGCATAAACACTGCTCTCTAGTGCCACCATGTGGCAATATGAAATACAACCTCTCATGTCTACTCACTGCACCGAGAACATGATAGAAAACACCCTTTACTGTAATTCACTCATTTTAATTCTCTACTAAATCTACTAAATCTCTTTGAGGATCAGCAGTCTGGGCACAAGCCTCGACTAACTGTAGACGTCCAGTCTATAACAGCGTGAACAATCACTTGGGGATCAATAAAGTATTTCTAATTCTGATTCTGATCACTCACATTCATGTTGATGCCTACACCTGACTTGTATGCCTTTTCAAACCAGTCAGTCGAACATGTAAAATGCAAAATCTTTTCAGGATAGTACACAACTCATTGTTCAGTATATGGATTCATTATTTAATACCTTTTTAAATATATATTAATTTTGTCATTTTATTTAATTAAAAGAGAAGGATAAAGGATTTTGCAGATTTAATAATATTCTAACTATTTAATCTAATTTGATCTAATCAAGAATCAATTTTAACCTAATCTATCTGAACTATGTAGTCTTACAAATAATGGATTTATTTCTGCAGGTATTTATCTTTTTGACTTCGTCACTCTACTTGTTGCAATCCAGACTACCCCAAAAGTGTGAGTAAAATTAAATAATGGCCTTTGATCCTTAGTCATGCAGGAGTATAATCTATATTAAGCTTCATAAGCCAATCATGTGGAGTCATGAGTTAAGTCATGTTCCTTTTCTTATTGTTTATATAGCAAATCCTTTAAGTCACACTGAAGCGGCATGAAGGATGATCACTGAGCTGTACTCGCATATAAAAATATCTGAATCATTTACAGATAACCTCTGTACTGTAGTAAGCAGGGAATCACATATATATATATATATATATATATATATATATATATATATATATATATATGAAGCTATGAAGCTATAAGCTGCATCCCAGATAACTCAACAACCTACAGCATCACCGTCTTCCTTCTAAACTCACACAGTGTGCTGTGAGATAATCACTCCCGTAATGAGTCCCCAAATTAGGAGGGGAACGGCATGCCAGATTAGAGCAGAGCAGAGAGCCAACAAAGGGCTCTGTGAGAGGGGAAGTAGAGTTGATGGAGCAGTGGTGGAGGGGATAGAGAGACAAAAAGTCAGAGGGAGAAAGAGAGAAAGAAAGTGCTAGCAGATAGTTTTATTCCTTAATTACTCCCCTTGTTAACCCCTCTCAGCAACTCTATGTCTGGTTCGTGTGCAGGTCAGCACTACAAAGTGTCTGGATGAAGAGGCCAGGGACAGTTTAATCCCACTTCCCTGTGTATCTCTGCCTCTGCAATAGATTCTTTCCACCGTCAGTTTCTCCTTCTGCTGTCTCTTCCCCAGATGAAAATGAAACAAAACTTCCAGACAACCAAATGTAAAGCGGCAGGATTGCAGTAAAATCTTGGGTTACATGTTAATATGATTAATTTGTCAGATTTCCTTTGATGCCTGTATTGTGTTGTTTATATTTTGTATGTCCTTAAATACAGTCAAAATAGGCTCCCACTGCATGAGGATGACTCAACAACCCACTGCACCATGTGTTGCCTCTCAGTGTCATTGGGATGAAAAATGTACTCAGTTCATAACCACACCATTTTGCATTCAGTTTGTATTTCATGTTGAATCGAAGTGGAAATGCTCCCAGAAATGTTTTTCTGGAACAAAAGTACGTTGCTTCAGAGGCTTTTCTGATGGAGGATGTGATCAGAGATAAGTGTTGTTATCAATAAGATAGTACGATAAGATGTACACATACATACACACACACACACACTGGCCCTCCAACGTTGAAGGACACGGTTTCTAAACACATCTAGTGGAAGGAAGATAACATGTTCTGCAGTATTTACACTGCTGTGGATGACACTCGGGTCCAAAGGTGTATTTTCAGATATTACAGTGAATATAGTAAAAAAAAAAAACTGTAGTTACAGTCTACACTGTGTATCATGTGAGATTTCACAATGGTTGTTTGGTAAGTTTCTTAATGTTTTTATGATGCACACAACAGTAAGCATCCGTGCATACTGCTGCTTCAGGTGACATACTGTATGGATATCCATTCATGTATTTTTTTATTTTATTATTGATCTGATTAACTAAACTAAACTACAAACGTTTGTTAACGAGGATGCATGCTGAGGTAGAGCTGTTTGGACAGATACATTATGAGATAAATAGCCATGTATGTACAGTTGCTAAATGAACAATGATGTGGTGATGCTGGCTGCCAAAAACTGACTACCATCACTTCTCAAAAATGTCACACAGGGTGTCAGACCCATACAGTATGTACATACCAAGAGGCTCCAGAGGTCCATTGGCTGTTCGACTTGAGTTTAAAATGGGCAAGCTGAGTGATCTAAGGAAGCTTAAATATGGTATAATGGTTGGTACCAGACATGTCAGTAGACGCTCTCGAGGGATTTTGGCTTGGTACATTTTTTTAGCATTTAAAGCAATACACATCCAGCCCATTCAGAAACCAAACTAGCCTTGACTGATGAGACAGGTCAATTGCAAAACAATTAGACTTAGGCACGCCTCGGTACAGTGATGTGCAGAAAGGCATCTAACAACTTGTCAAACCTAGACGTGGATGAGCTAAAGAATCTCCTTAAAGAATAGTGAAAGTTCTGAAGGTAAAAGAGTACTGCATAGCAAATATAGTACCAATATAAAAAGCATTCTAAGGATTTAGTATGTATACTGTATATGAATTTGGAAGCAGTTACAGTATATTGAAATTATATTTTCATCTATATCTATGCAGCACAAGAGTGTCATATTTTTAAGTACAGTATAAGTAGTATTAGAAGAACCTGTAATGCTACCAGTGTCAGTTTGTACCTGCACTTCAAGCATATTAATATTGTACTATGAGGGTATTCTAAAAATGTCAATAAACAAAAACAAATCAGAATTGTGCTGTTTTTTACTGTAGGTAAGGTTTGGTTTATTTGGTTCAGTTCTCACAACATTGCAATGCATTTAAATGAAGTTCAGATTGATTTACAAAGTAATATTCCCACAAAATGCTACACGTGGCATACTGTATGGGCTTATTCATAAAAATCTGTAAAAATATTCTAAAACAGCCCAGTTGTTGAGTCTTTCTGTAAAGGCTAACATGCTTAACAGTTCTACTCAAATATTTGAGCCAATGAACCAAGATGCAAAAAGGGAAACTTCCTATTTATTTGTTTACTCCAAATTCCAATTATTGTTTTGCAGCTTAATAAAATAAATCTATCTTACTATGTAAAAGAATTCCAACAGCTTCATGGTGTATTTGATAAGCAGGAGAGTTGGCTTTACCACTTTATGCAGTGGTAAAACAAACTGCTTCAGAGCAGAGAAATCAGTTTTAGATAGACAGTGTACATGGTACCATAACATGGTAACAACCAGTAGGAGGAAGCACACGCTTTCCCTCCACACTTCATGACCTAGTTTCAGCTCTGAGCTTCTAGGACATTTTGTTCTAGTCTCATCCATCGTTCCTCATTTTCTCACATGAGGTCAACCGTTTTAAGTAGCTTAAAGGACGATAGCTCAGGCAACTGAAGCCAAAGAAGGAGAATATATTTCACATTCACGGTGCCAAGCTTGTCAAAGGAATGTCCTCTTCCATGTAAACAGTGGATCTGTGTCCACTGTTACTGAGCAATTAGAAGTTGAACAATTATTGAAATTGAGAAGGGGGAAAAAATCCACCTCATGTCCAGCGAGCAAAGCCCTGAGTTGCATAGTGTTGTTTTGCATTGCTTCTTAAGTTGTATAATATAAATCAAATGTTTTCCTGTGTCAGCTCTTTAAATGCATTGAAACAGGATTTCATATAATTTTCTATACTTAAAGGATTTGGAGGCCTTAAATTTTCCAGTGGCCCATGCTAATTTAGCAAAACTAGCCTATATCTATGTCTACTGTGTATATATTTATGATTGTATATGGGTGTGGGTGTGTGTGGGTGTGTATGTGTTGTGTGAGAGAGAGAGAGAGAGAGAGAGAGAGAGAGAAACAGACTCATGACAACACTTATCTGTGCTATAGGACTACGTGATGTTCTCAAAGTAAGGAGAGAAAGAAACCGCTGTTGTGTGCAGACTCGCATACACTCACACACACACACACACACACACACACACACACACACACACACACACACACACACACACACACACAGCACTATTTGTTGAGGAAGCACATGTATGTCTCGCCATGGGATAGGAAGCAGATACACTTTCATTGTATTGTCGCTGTGCAGTGAAAGTTTGTGAAAGTTCAACGCTAAGAGGATTATGTTATGTTATGTAAAAGCTTTTGTGTGTGTATGTGTGTGTAGGTATCTTTATCAGTGTTGTTGATCAAACAGTGATAACGCAGGAGTGGGATCATGTGGGTGTCTACGTGAAGAGGAGCTTGTGTGATACGCACGTGATTTAAAAACTGGTACTAAAATGTTCCTCGCTGGCCTGTGCTCACAAGTGAAGCATGAAAAAGCACAGTCTGAATGACGTATCATCTGGTTCTGCACATCAGAATGGCTGTGTGTGTAGGTGTGTGTGTGAGTGTTTATGTTTTTGGTTGTTTTACTTCTGTGCGTTTATTCACATAGGTATCTATACAACTGTGGAGGAAACTAAATCTAAGGAAGATTGCTCACAGGGAAATACATGATTTTGACCTATAAGTGCTTATATTGGGCATCATACTCCACAATTAGTTCAATATATCTTTATTTACTCATATTATATTTCTTTTCCTCATGTGGAGTTGAAGTGTGAGCCTCACTGTAAACTGCTTTTGAAACCAAAATTCCAGGCAATTACCCGAACCTAACCAATTTTTCATAACAGAGCGAAAAAGTCAGGGATGAGTCTTTGATGTAGCAGATAACAAGGAGTAATAAAGGCTGGCATTGCCCAATCAAGTAACTGAAGGTCATGTTTAATTCCACAACAGTAAATGGTGATGAAGGCGATGCTTTCAGCAGATGCCCATTTGGCAAAATTCCTCTCCAGGGAAGATATTTAGGCTTAGCAAATCTCCGGCAGTATGTCTGTGTGGCACTAAAAGTGTCTCTATGATACCTACCAATAAGGCAGCCAAAGCTGTCAGTAGACATATCCCACAGCTGAACAAAATGTACAGAGCAGCCACCACTAAACCCATGAAAGGCCTTGCCAGTCAGCCAAAACAGCAGCCTTTGTTCACTATATCACTAATCTTCAACAAACAGTTAGGATGAAGCACATTGTGCTTACCACCCTTGTGGTGACAATGCAGATTAGAGACATACAGGGAAATGAGCTGCAGGATGAATTGTTGTGAAATTAACTAGTCTACACTAACAAAGCCAACTGACAAACCACATTTAGACAGGGAAGTCAATGTGTTTTTGTTCAATACCCCCATGGTATATGTGTGTTTTTGTGCTGATGTTTTTGTTCTGCACATATCTCACAGGACCGCAAACCAATCCATTTGTGTAAAAAACTGTGGCTACAATAAATGGAGGTCACTGTGCAGTTGTCTTAGATCACCTTGAGGTTCATTATTGAAGGTGCGTGCCACCGTCTCACTCACAGAAAACATGTCGCTTGCACATTCGTCATCAGCCTTTTTGTGGCTGCTCTGCAAAGTGAAAGCAGTCATTTTCAGAACATGCTGTCCTTGGTTGGTTTTTACAAAAGGAAGTGGCTGAAAACCACCAATACACACACACACACTCACCAGCCTTCGTGTACAGAAAGACATTATTAACAATACAACGATGTTGTATATCTGTTGACGGTGAAAGGAATCTATGCTGAAAAGATTTTTATGGAAAATGTTTTCTAAAGTAAAGTTAATACTGGTTATACCAACAGACGTCCTCTGAGAAGTCATAAAACCTCTACTGAAAATATTTCAGTTTTCTCTGAAAAGAGGGCAAGTAGAACTTTATATTTGAATTGAATATCGAGTAGAATGAACCACTGCAAGATTCTCCATTTAGAAAGGTGGCTCAAGGATAAGTAAATGCAACAGTGGTCAGTTCCAGGTACTTTATCATCATGTGAAACTCAACTGTGGAACAAACTTGGAGTTTGAACTGTGCAATGATGTAAAATTCAAAATATGAAGTAGTTAAATGTGACAGCCTCATGAATGGCTGATTTCTCATTTTTTAAAGTGGTGTATAATCACATGTTTGAAAAAAATAATTAAATTCACAGTCTGAGGAAGGATGGAGTTTCACACTGAATGCATACCTTATAGCCCTATACAATGCCAAGATTGTATTAAAAACATTGTGTTGTGATTTTGTTTTCTCACACTGGGGCTACAGCATTGCCAACTTGACCTTAAATCACCCAGCCCCAATAGATGGAAAGAATGCTGTGCCAATTGCACCTTCGTAACACAACCACAGCTCCTTGAAAAGCTTAATGGGGAAAACATCTAGTTTTGAACTATCAGGGACTACTTCAGCCTAGAGCTAAACCTGGCTACCAGGCTGTAAATGGTGTATATATTGTCAGCTTGAATGCTACCATTCAATGTTACCATTCAAGTTGGACAGAATGTGAAAATGTGGCTCCAAACTTTTTACTGCATTCTGTGTTGAGAGCTCACCTTCACCACCTTTCTCTGGCAGATTACACAGAGGAAACCAGCTCACTTCCAAAATCAAATAATTGATGTCTCTCTGTAAGCTACTGTAACACGCTGCTCAAGGACAGTGGAAACTGGGATTGAATGGATTCTACAAAGATGAAGAGGAAGACCAAATGATGCCAATAATACATGAGTGGATGACTACTAAGTTTTATAAGCTATGCTTAATGGCATATTGGCATGTTGGATTGCTAATGTTTTGCTAGCCTAGTAGGCAGGTAGCATGATGTTAGCAACTAAGCTAGTTATTAGAGCTAATATGACAATATTCATTATTTCAAATGACTATATAAAAGAATATCGCTAAATATCAAAATATTAGACATTTTTCCATTCTGGCGTATTGTAGCTGATTGTTGTGGGAAAATTACATGCTCATAATTCTGATGACGCAGGGTTTTTAACAAGTCTACTGATCAGCAGGCCACCAGGACAAACAGTACAGAATCTTCTTTCATATAAAGTCGGAATCAAATGATGTGTCCTCCGATGCTCTTGAGTTAGTTTGATGGTTTTAGAGTCAACAAACTTTCCCAGGATGGCCCAGCTCTGTTGTCATGTTTTACTGCCCTTGGAGCAGTTTTTTGACCTAAAAAAGACAGGTCACAGGGAAAGAGAGAGAACAGGACCAATTGTGTAACTCAAGTATATCAATTAATTGAGTGCTGTTCCCATAAAAACTACAAATAATCAGATAATGGAGGTTGTGTCCTCAGTGCAGTTCTCTTACTGGCCCTGATGATCTGGCATAGAAAATGAAATAAAATGAATAGATTAGGTCCAACCAAATTAAACATCTATAAAACAAAGAGGCTTAATTGATGTGCAGTCCTTCTACAGTATCTGTCCAATTATCAGAATGAGAACCATTTCTCTAAATAGAACATCCATCATTCCTCAAAATGTTTTAAACAAGTTTTGCCAGGGGCGAAATTATGATCATTGCAACAACAAGGAAAGAACTTGCCTGGCACATTGTACCCTCATTTATTTCAATTTGGAAATTTCCTTTAAGTTTATATGTAATTATGTGTTCTGTAAAACTAAAAATGGGGTTACAGTGACTAAAACCTCCTTTGGGGACAATAACATGTCCTGTGACTGCCAACTTCTTCATTCATCCACTGGCACAGTATATACTGCATTTTACATAAAAGGCCTTGACATGCATTGGCCCGCATGATGAATGGAAGCGTTTTTGCAGGTGTTTGGGGAGTAGTCCCTGGTGAACTCTCACATTATAAAGTATAGGAATTTGTCATGAAAATCCCACTTCCAAAGTGTGTGGCAATATGGGCAGCTTGTGTTTAGTGTTTAGGTCTTTATTTATTTTTTATTTCTTTATTATTTTATTTTTTGCTCTTGTATTCCGGATGTCCACCCTATTGTCATCATACAGCCTTCCTGTGTACTTCCTTTCTTACTGTAGTGTTTCTGTGTTCCTGTAAGGTCTTCGCACATCTGTGTTTAAGTTGCTATAATCAGTGGTTGGTAGTAACACACCCCAACCACACACACACTTTTTATTGTTTGTTGATTTTGGGAGAATGGTAAAGAAATAGTTCCACTGAGAAGTGAGAGTAAAGCAGAGAGAGAAGACAGACTTCAGTGAGACAGCATACTCATCTAAGAACAAACACACACACACAAACACAAAATGACTGGTGAATCGTCCCTGTTTTCTCTAGAGCCCAGATGCAAATCTACCCAAACAGTGGTGGCACGCAAGCAGCAGCCGTCTGGGCATTGTGCCAGTACGCGAAAGGGAGACACAGTGTGCTAAGGACAGGCGAGGTCACACCGTACAAGAGATTTAATAGGCTTGAGTATAAAAAAAAGTGCATGTGATCTGTGAAAAGTGGAAACAATAAGAAGACGTAGAATAATATCTCATGGAATGTAGTCAGGAGTTTAAGTCCCGTGCAGCTTTGGTTTGTACTATAGCACAGAAAAAGGAAGAAACATTGAAACTGTGGGTTGCAGTTCAACTTGCTCTGTTGGAAAAGTGATTATTAGTTGCTCTACTTACCTTTATCTACTAGTTTCAGCAATGTGTTTCCTTTAGCACTTTGAGGTGAGACTCATATTGCAAATTTTGTTGAATTTTAAGTAAAAAAAATCACTAATTGCTGCAGGGACTTGGAATTGCCCAAAACTAACCAATGATGCAAGTCATAGACATTCAAGAAAGAAAAACATTTGCTCCATTGATCATGTAAAATACAAATCTGAGGACAAAGTGTAAAAAAGGTGTTGCAGGATAATATGATTAATACAATATAGTAAGGCAACTAATGCACTTAGACTTGAGATTCAGCATGCACTTATGCCCTTTCATAGAGGAATGCATTTAATATGTCTTGCTTTTTGTTCTCTGTGTCACATTTGAGAGCTCATGCATGTTGGTTCTGTCCTCAGGTGACACATACACCCTCTGGGCATGAGCCAGGATGCAATTAAAATATCTACCTCTAGGGGGCTCACCTATACAAGATTCCTCACTCATTGCTCTGCAGGAGATGACAACTGAGCACCTATAAAGTGACTCTAATGATTATTTAACATGTATAACTCATAGACTAGTACATAGTTTAGACAGCCATGAGACATTATTTAGCAAAATGCTGTTGTAATTATCTTGCACTGCAATAAGCCAATCAAATCAGAGGATCTCAATTCATGTTGAGAGGGTTCAAGGTTCTTCTGGTTCTCATTCTGCTCACTTAATCAGGGACTGTTTTACACCTGGGAAGCTACATGAATGTAGTCAACTACTGCAGCTGTTAGGTTAGGAAACCAGCAGTGCCTTGGGCTCAGAATTGAGGGATAAAGGTTAGAAAAGTGAACAAACACCATAACTCATAACTGTTCTGCTGGTGCTGCTCAGCAGCCAGCTAAAGGTATAAATGTTGGCAGCTGTGCATGGGGTGCACAGAAGCCTCAGGCCTCTAGAGGGCCCACTAATGCTACCTGCACCACCTGAGTCTCTGTAGTGATGTTGCATCAGTGGTTTAGAGGTGAACTTCTTACCTACCATGTGGGAAGTTTACATTCAATTCCAGGCTTATACAATGTTTTCGCACAGTATTAAAGCAGAATACTAATATCTGTCCTTCATTGACAACATGTGCCTGCATGTAGTACCAACTAAAACACTTCTATCAGTGCCAGTGACAAATATGTTTCCCACCTGTGGCCAGCAGCAGAAAACTGGTCATAAATGGCCCAGGTGTGAATGTGTGGAACCAAATGAATGTGAAGCAAGGTGTTGCTGGCAAAAACATGCATCCTGAATTGAGTTTTGCTACATGTAAAAAGGTTGGAAAAACAACTATAGGCCTTTTGATGATGTGAATGTGGTGTTAATAAGCTGTGACATTTTAGTAACTTGTGTCTTCAGTGGAGCAGCCAAACTTGACTTGTGCCAGCATGTAATTAGCACAGCCTCCTGCCCATAGAGTAGTGGGGGCCAGATTACTGCATCTGCTTTATGTGTCTCATAGTCCTGTCAGGGTCAAGCCTGTTAAACATTCATTGTCCATCCTCTGGAAGTCAGCAGCTTCCAGTTCTGGAAGAATGGAGACAACAACAGAGAGATTTACAGACTGCAGCGAAAGAATATGCACATTTGAAGATGAGCGTGTGTGCTTGCGTTTTGTCAGTGCACGTGTGGGTTCTTAGATGTTCCCTGTTTCCAGATTGATCATTAATGTTACAGCTCATGTAGCAACTTGACCAGTATCTTCACAACAACATACTACCAGCTGCCAGGAGCTCTTTAACTTGCACACAAACAAACACTGCCTGGCCGTGATTTTACAGCTCCCATATAAAGCTGCTTTTTTGGGACGATAATCTTGCCCAATCTCTTTTAATTTGTTTGGCTTTTAGTGTTCCCATAAGAGACTCCTCTCCTTGGCAGACAAATAAGCCCTTGCTTGGAGTTTGATGGTGCCAAACTGCTTGAAGTAAACAACTTTAGTTCAAGCTGAACAGAATACTATGAGGCTAAACCTTTGTACACCAAAGACCTCAGAGGTGTGTACAGTAAATTGCAGCTGGAAAGCCCCATAGATTCAGTTTCAGTTTTGCAGTCTGCTTGGGATGTCATGTGATTTATACCACATTGGCTAACATCACACACACTTCCAGTTACTGTAAGTGAATGTAATTTACCATTATAAGATTCGGGGGGATGAGGAGTGGTGGGCTTGTTTGAACAAGACAGACCACAAGTTTTTCATGTGCGGTACCTACAAAGGTTATATAGCAAATGCACCATACCAAATGTAGCCCATAATTTAAAAAAGCACACACATATACATATGACACCACACCTACTTGATTATACTGTCTTACGTCTATTCATTTCAAATTCCAGCTCAGTGGTTTGTGTATTGTACATTTTAACAAATACATGCAGTTCAGGTACTGGAGTATCTGAACTGGCCAAAAGTATGAATGCAAGTACTTGCTGGGATAGGGATAGGCATTGTTTTTGAACACTGAAAAATGGGTTAGTGAATAAAACTAAATACAGGACATCAACTAGATGTTGTATTATTTCATTAAAGATGTTGTTTTATAATCAGAAACGTATAGCCTACACCTATAATCATTTCAAAAGTTTATTTTCTGACATTCATGGTGGTAGCTTAAGGTTACTTCCATCCGATCTTTTTCATTGTGTTTCATCACTCAGCTCAAAAGGTGCCACATACTCGCACAACTCCTGACAGATGTGTGATCTTTCGCTGGAGGTATTTTCATCACAGGAAGCAGTGCCACCCTAAGGTTGGGCCCTTGGGTTGGGGCTGTTTCACCACTGTTCTTGATTGCTCTCACAGATAGGGGAAGTTTGTGGTCACAGAAAAGTCACCTCAGTGTCTCAGCGCTGTACATCACATCAGCGGGCATGATGGGACAACGTATTAGGATGTCACTTCACCGTCACGTGGTCTACTTCTGCATTTCGCTGAGGTATAAAAACAGGAGGAGCTATTCTTGTGCTCACAGCATGCTTGTGCTACAACTGAACAACAGGTTGAGTATGCATGTGATTATGTGGTATTGCTTAGGATCTTGCAAAATAAGCAGTTTGTTGCCATGTATATGTATGTCTACAGTATAAACTGTATATTTACAGTATATATATATATATTTGGTATACTTTGGTATTCATAAACAAGGTGTTAAAAGAGTTAGGGGGATGTGTGAATTCACAACTGCTGTTGGAAGAAAAAGTGTTTCATGAAGAATGCTTTTCCTGTCAAATTTACAATATTGTGTCATTAATGTGTAACATGCTGTGACATATTCATTGTTTTTATAGTTTTTTAACATATAGTTGTTATATTGAGAATGAAAAGCCAAATGTCAAGGCATATGGTTTTGTCCTGTTTGTTTCCTGGAAAAAAAGATAGAAATCATGTTATTGTGTATATCTTTGCATGGGTGTATGTGTGTGGGTGTGAATGCCTATTTCTATACCTATGATTATGTTAATGTATTTGTGTCTGTCTCTGTATTTGTATATACTGTATATTTGCTGCCTGTGTGCCACTAAAATATGGCACTGCGTGATGCCTTCAAAATTGTGGGTAAAAACTGGCATTAACCTCTTGACTCTGACCAGTGACATGAGCCCCAAAGTAAACTCTTCAGATCAAAACTTTCCGCCTTTGATTTTTCTTCTCCCTGCGGATTGCAGGGAGTATGAGATCTCTTTCATTTACTATCACCTCACAGCGCTGAATCCCCAAGAGCCCAATTTAGACTCCTGCATAAAGAAACCCTAGTTGTCTGCTGTTGTATAACTTTGTTTAACCACTGCCTTTGTGCCAGAACAACCATTGGGGAAGTGGAAAGGCTATAATTTGTCAGGCAGTTGGCATCCAGTTCAAAAAACACACTTCATGTTCAGTATAACAGTGTACTATAAAACAGCACAGACCCAACATGAAAAAGATTGTGAGCAGTGAGGTAGCTCTTTCATTTTGCTACATGAATACTGGCAACATCTTAACCTATTTGCATTACCTTAATGAGAAAATACATAATATGAAAACAATATGAATATTCTGACACTGTTTCATAACATGCAAATGACTGAAATGAACATTTCAGGCAACACTGAAAAGTTTCTTTTATTTTTTCTTTAGTTCATGTTAAAGGCGACCACAGTCCTCCAAATCATGCATGCATACTCTCCAGGGGGCATATAACCGCTTGCTGAATTGTTTTATAACAGCACACTGGTGCATTATGCTACAGCAGAGGTAGTGTTTTAAAAATGTGCCTAGGGCCACAACATTTGCAAATGGGCCATGGTAGGCATGTGTTCTATGTAATATTGTATAACCTCAGCTCAAACCTATGCAGAAGCAGTTCTCTCTAGTCATACCTGTGAAGCCAGACTGAAATGTCATCACCTCAGGATTACCCCTGCCTGAGGAGGGCGTCGGCTCGCTCTGCTCGGCCATGCTGTGCTCTCAGCTGGGATGGCAGATGAGCCACGCCACACGAAAATAAACTCACACAGGGTCACATATGCACATACTCTACAGTAGGCTATATAAGGGCACAAACATGCAAATAAGAACATATAAGAATTGTTATTCCTCCTCTTTTGAGGTTTGCAGAATTAAAAATATTCCGGATGAAAAAAGGTTGTGTGACCTGTGTGATTTGGGGAGAATTTAAAAATTTTGATGTTTGCTGTAGACAGAGTCTGAAATCGGATTGTTTAGCATTCATTATTTTTCAACTTTGTTGTGTCATTAAAAAATGTGTGCACTGCATTCTGGATCTGGTTTATATTAATTTGTGGTGTTATGTAAGCCGAAGCAGGCAGAGCATATTTGTAAGCTTCACTATGTTCACATACACATGTGGAGTTGAGTGCGCACATCCAAACTTGCATGGAATCTGCAACTCCAAAACGTACACTTCACACACAAACAAACCTTGTCCTCACCTGCAGCTGCACTGGTCTTGACTGGCTGGGACTGTCATAGCAGAGGCTGTGTTGTTGCTCTGCAGGGAGACACTATTAATTGGTCATTTGTTTTTTCACCTGTCTGGGGGCGTTATGTAACTTCAGCAAACTGGCAACAAGGTCACAACACCTCATGCGGGGGCAAACATTAGTCCCTAATCTACCTGCTGTTAGCAGTACAGTCCTGCTGGTGAGGTTATGAAACAGTTTCTTTGCAGTGTTTGTGCTTAATTTATAAAGTGAAGTGCTAACATTACAACATCATAAAACCAGATAAGTGTGTGTTTTTATGTGTGTACAGTAGATGCACACATGCATTCATGTTCTGCATGCATTACTCATACATAAGATAAACTCTGAGACGTACAGTACACAAAGTCAATAGTAAATGCAAACAATGTGAATATACTGCACTCGCCTGAGAGCTTCTTTGTAAAACACTCAAAATGTTTGAAAAAGCACTGTGTGTATAACACTGCATGCCTTAAACAGTTACTCCCACACTCAGTCAGATTGAGTACACCAGTTCTCAGGTCTGTAGGTCAGTAGGTGAAGAAGGTAAACTTACTCTTAGTTTTCAGCCACCTCCCTGATCATATCAGCCTGTAGGCCAAGTATGAAGTATATTTCATGTGGCCATGCATTGGACTCTCTATTGGATTTCTAAGGAGCTGTGGTTCAGGGTTTGTGCTCCAGCTGGCATACCGTGAGTGTGTGAAAGTGAATTTCTTTCAAACATTTAGTTCACTGTGCTTGCCTAATGCACTGTGCTGTGCTTCCCACTTATATGTGAAATCTCTGTAATAGGTCATGTCTGCCTTTGAGGAGCCACGAGTGAATCTGACCTACTTGCTAGAGAACTGCACCATTGTCCTTAGATTAAAATCATTTGCCATAACCTCTATAAGTGCATCCGTGCCTGAGATTTTCTATTTATTTACTTATTCATTTATTTAAACCCAGTTCAGGTTGAAAAGAAATAAGACTTACCAAAGGCAATCATTCTGCAACTGTGGACTGGAAAAAATTGTGCAAGGTAGCCTGTGATTTATTTTCCCACACCCTGAAATCTGTTGCAAAATACTTGCCAACTTGCAAGTGACAATGCAACTTACATCCTATCTCTCCTATTGACTAAAACAGGCACATTAGTTCAGATAAAATCTTGAAAATGGTAAGGAAAAAAAGAATAAACATACTGTAAGTCACATTTTTAAATGTTCTTGGTGTTATGTCTGTTCAACTCATCTTTATTTTATCATGTCTTCTACATGTTTTCTATTTTATTTTGTCAGCATTATTTATCAGTATTTTCTGCACCAACATGTTGCATTCAAAGCATAGTGAAATCTTAGGCAATGTTTCTGATTCAGGTTCTCAAGAGTGTTTTGGTCATTTATGAAATGTCCTGTCCTTACACCTAGAGAAAAGTTAGACCACTGACTCTGCAGGAGTGTCTGCTCCATGTGGACTGGCCCATGCCTCTGTGCACGTGAAAAAGCCAGCACATAACGCCTCAATGCCACTTGCCCTTTCTGCTTTCTCTGTTCTGAAGAAACTATTAGCCGAGTTAGACCCATATATCAGTTTGCTAATACATTCAGCAGTCATTTCTTCTATTAGACATTAGCCATTCAGGTTGTCCACCCTACTATTAGAAAAGTTTCTCATTCAATATATGTATTTTTTGTAAATACAACCTACTTGAAATTTAGTAATATATCCCAGCGCTTTCTCCACGATTGAATAGATTAGCAGTGGGCCAAATTGTCTTCAAGAGCTAACCTTTAAATAAATGTAAAGTTAATTATTCTGGGTACAGAGTTAGTGCCACATCAGCTTTCAAAAGCCTGTATCAGTCAAAACGTTGTTGTTATTTCCTCTTCCTTCCCCAACTTCCACTAATCTTTGAAATACACCCCTGACTCTAATCTCTCTCCACTTCTGTCCCCTTCAACTAAGCACTTGTTTTGCAAATGTCTCTCTGCAGGAGGTGGTGGAAGGAGGCTGTGAGTTGTAGCCAGTCATAAAGCATTGTGAATGGGTGAGCAGCTTGTACCAGACACATACAGGGTTGTTAGCTGTCTGGATCCCAGGACTTAATCCGTGTGCTGGTAGGAGTTAATAAGGGTTTAGAGGCAGGAGACTGTCTATTTAGGCAGAGCTTGAATGTCCTAGTAAGGTTGATGTGGCATTCAGGAATGTCCTTCTGCAGTCAAACACGTGTCTACAACTGCATGGGTATGTACATGTACTGCGTTCTGCACAGCAAACTGCACTCAAACGTGAATGTCCATGGATACGTGTGTGTTAACACAACTGCCAACACCGTGGCACAGAAAAAACTCTTACACTCTTATACTTCATGCTATGTTATCCCTTACACTCACATCAAATTCACTTAAACATCATTTTCTTTTGGTAAACAGGAAAAAGATACATGCAAAAACGCATGAGGTTTCCTGACATAGATAATAATAGGCTCAGTGGAGGAAAAGGTTCTTCTCATCCACCTCTTCCATTACGTTTTCCTATTAGGTCAACTCATCGTCCATCATCACTTTTATAGTATATTGCAGCCCCAACCCATCTCATGTCTCCATCTTGAGTGAGCACCTCACAGAGAGGGGAGAAAAGGTGGGTGTAGGTTTCCATGTTCCCACCCCCATAAAACTGTCCTGCCAGCAAATCTCTGGCGGGTGTAACCATCCTGCCCCAGGTATCCGATCACCCATCCCTGAGGACAGGAAGTCAGGTGTCATCACTGCCAGTACGCCAGCGTTAGCAGGAAAAGGCTTGGGCATAGCATTAGAAATAACTTCTTCCTGAGTAATGCACATATTGGGCACACGGACGCAAACACTGACACAATCAAAGTAAACCCCCACAAACGCATACTGGACACACACCCACACACACATACATGCATGCATCAGCATGGTGCTACTAATCTGATCAGCAAGAATATGGCTCACTGTACCTGCTCAGCCCCCCAGGGTCTGGCTGGGAAATGCAGTGCATCACATACAGTTAGAAACCTTTGCATTTTCCTCCAGTGAAGGCTGCTTGGCTGTAAACACTGACTATACAGCACAAAATATATTTTGAGCTACCTTATGGAAGATTTATGTCCCAGTTTAAAATCTCACAGATTTGCTTTTATGACATTTCTTACTGTAGCCCTGAGAGCACAATGCACTGCAACTTAAGACAACAAATGGAAATAGACAAAACAAAAGCAAATTAAGAAAACACTAATTTTACAATATTTTACATTTCATCACGTTTACATTCTTGGAATACCTGCTGACCAGCAAATATTAAGATTCCTCAGCTTTGTGTTGTTGGTGATGGATGAATATGGTGACGTAGATAGGATCAGCTGTGCTCATTCCACTGCCTGGCTGTTGTTGCTTCATGTCTTTCACACCTTATCATTTGGGTTGAGTGTTGGTGATGCATGATTTTAAGCCTATTCTATGGTTGCTATTATTCTAGTTCAGAATAAGAATTACTGTCATAAATGTACTGTAACTGTGCTTGTGCCCATCATGCCCCTCAGTAATCTAGTGTGTGTGCAGTAGCTGTGTTTTGATTTGTAATGCTATCAATAAATCTGGCCTATTCCAGGAAGTGAGAGGGCAGGGCTCACTTACTGTGTCCTGTTAAAAAGAGCATTTGTTTCTTCTGTGTAGAAGTGGCTCAGTGGCATTAGAATATTATTACTGCACTAATTTATTGTGTTGGCTAAAAATATGACTATAAAAATATGATATATTAACTACTACATCAAAATGTAGATCTATATGTATTTACAAATTTTACAGTACTACATACTAAATATATATACTTTTGTTACTATGTATGTATATGCCTACACAGTGCTCATTGTAATATGTTCATTATCTCATTATTAAAATGCATGCACGATCTGCATGTTGAACAGCAATCAGAAGATATGGATGTGAGCATTTTTCCTTAAATGTCCTGTAGCTTCCTTTACCAGCCACTGTTGGTGCTGTATGTGAGACATTGTAATTTATACTACATTAAGTTCAGACAGTTTTTAGTGCATGGGTTTTGCAACCCTGATCAGAAGTCACCAAGTGTTACCTTCTCAGGCTACACTGTTAAAATACAGTTAGCTGAGAGATGATCTCATACCTAATTAAAGAGAAGACTTGGCATTCTCTCAGAGGGTGTTGTTGCCCTCGGGATGTAATTTTTTCAGAGAATTAAGCGTCATTGACAGTAATAAGTGAGGTTTTCATGATCATTACACACGTCACATTGCTTAATGCCTTTAAACTATCGCTCGGAAACTGCACTGCCTGCTTATTTGGTTAGCTAGTGTATTGTATTCGAGACTCACGTGAAGTCCAAAGCAGGTGATAGTGTTTTGTGTGAAAATCAACCAATGCACTGGCATCAAGCAGACATTTCACATTTTTCGATTTATTACGCCAGATAGCTGATAACATAACAACATGATCAGATTGAATGGCATTAGGGTGGAAAGAGCAAATATCAGCTCATCTTCTCGCCTGATTTGTGGAAAAGCCTCTGATCACAGAGGCAATCAAAGCAATATGTGAAGAATTATTTTTTTGATTGTAATTATATTCATTTATTTATTGCAAGCATTACTATGGACATCTACTCTGCAACTCGGGCAGAGAATGGCATTATAATGATTGGTGGGAACTAATTATTCATCTGCAGCGACACCAATGAATGCAATGAATGAATGACTGAACGACTGAAAAATTTAATAAATAACATTAGAAAACTGTGCACAATATGTGAGAATTAAAGAATAAGGAGATATTTTGGAAATATTGACAACCTTTTGAATTTTATATATTTTGAATTATCATATGCCATCTTCTGTTAAACACTTTGTTCCTGTAGCCTCTAATTTCATAAAATGGAAACCTCTCCTATCGAACAAAGGCTAAACAAAAGAACACAGGCGGGAAAACAGTACATCCACCACCCTATTTTGGTTGGATATAATCAACAGGCACAGCCTCGCTTCCCTGGAAGTCAGCTATTAATCACACAAGAAATAGTTGCCACAGGAAACAGGCCTCACCCCCCTGGTAGAGCTCCGATATCATCTCTCTTTTTGGCTGAATTTACTCTCATTAGTTTTGATCTGCTGATTGCCACACCCTAAAACTGGCAACGACCCACTCCTCACATCTCAGGTTCCACACCTCAACCAGCCATATTTCCAAAGAAGAACAAAACAGAACACTGTATCAGCAATGACCTGGACACGTCAGGCGAGTTGAAACAATAGCTGCAGCAACACTGGCACAGTCACATTCATACTCCAAGAACAAGTCAGTCCTTACTAGGAAATCTTCCAACTTGTGTGTGTGTGTGTGTGTGTGTGTGTGTGTGTGTGTGTGTGTGTGTGTGTGTGTGTGTGTGTGTGAGTGAGTGTATGTATATATCGTTTAACTCACTGTCTGACCTGTCAGAATAAGGTTCTGGATGGTTGCTGAACATGACTTTCTGCTCACCTGCAGTGCCTGTGTAGAGACACGTGCATGGTGGGAACACACACACTGGAAAGCCCAAGGACATTGGCACGATCACTATATGCACACGCAATGACATGAATACAGAATACACTGACACAATATTTTAGAGAAATGCACACCCACCTACACACATCTGGCTCCACAGAACTTTCACTTAATACTGACACCCAGACCTTGGCCCACATAGTTTTGCCCAGGATGAAAGGTGCTGGAGAGGATCGAGCGCCCAATTTACGCTCAGCTGTGGAAACGTTAATTTTAGGTATTGCATGTTTATAACCTTGGAATCAAACTACAAAAATGTATTTTAATAAGTCAAAAATTCATGGAATTGGAATTGGGGCTTTTTTCCCATTCAAAGCATGATTCTTTAAATGTATCAAGCTTTCTAGTGCTTTGGAGATAGATCATGTAAACCATGCCAAGTGGCCTCCATGCTGCAGCTCACCATCACCTAACTGAATTAACTAGAGTACAATTACTTAAGCATGACTGCTGAAGGCTGTATAACTCAAGGCTTCCCACTCTGATTAACCTCACTTAAGCTCTGTCTCTCACTGCATGTGTGTGTGTGTGTGTTGCATTGCGTTCATTGCATTTGTTGCAAATTTGATACTTATGATGTGGGAAATGTGTTGGTGCCACCAAACTTTGAGTTTCTCCAAACTAATACCTATTACTGCAGAACTGGACATTTAGTATAAACTATTTCATCTAGTATCCCTGGCATTCACTATTTAACTGGCTGATTAAACATTAACTTTTGCAATCCTCCCATTGAACACATTAAAGACTTTTCTCATCTACCGTAGTTCTGCCGCAGAAGTTATGTGACACTGGGCTCGAGTCTGAGACTTCCGTTTGTTCCAAAGACATTCTGTTTCTTTTTGCTTCCCTCTGTATGTGAAGAGGCTGTGTGGGTGTTTTTCGCAGCCCTGTGGCTGGTTCCCTGCCAGTGACCGTACTTTGAACCATCAGCAGCTGGGGCGTGAGCACAGCCAAAGATAGATAGAGAGAGAGAGAGAGAGAGGCCGGTCTTTGCTTCTCTGCTCTAGCTAGCTCTCTCTCTCTCTCTCTCTCTCTCTCTGTTTGCTTCGGTCTGTCTCTCCCTCCTCACCCTTCCTTTCTGCCTTCCTCTCTTCCACTTCTCACGTCACTGAGCAAGCTCTACCAAAAATGTACCAAAAACAAAGACAACGCCTTCCTTCTTCCAGCAGGTTTTGCGCTCTTCGACCCACAGACATGTGATGCACATTTTCTCTTGACCAAATTTCTTAGCTTTAAGTCGCTGTCATTCCCAGACACTAATATTCACCACCGTCAAAACTTGTCATACATTTCAGAATTTCCTTTGAACTCCTCTCTAAAACACCCATGTTGTTGTTGTTTTTTTTTGTTTGTTTTTTTGCAAGAAGTGACTCACTGGTTCCCCAGACACATTCTTATATTTCCAAAGAGAAGATGTTTTTTTTCAGCCAACAGGGTGGCCTCTATATATAATATTGGTGTTGGAAATGTTTGGATATTCTCTGTTGCACTTTTTTTTCTCCTTTTTCTTGCCTGTGCTGTGCCTCCTCCTTTTCCCATTTATTGCTGCTTTAATGAGCCTCTTTTGCCAGTCTCAGGGCTCAATCAGCTGTTGTTGTTGTTTGTATAAACAGACACAGTGATGATAAAAAAATCATTTAGAGTACGAACAGGAACAATTTAAAGCAGAAAATAATTGCTACAATATAGTGGAAGCATTCAAACTATAATTTTAGAAGGTGTTATGTCATGTTTATACCTGTTTTTGTTTTGTAAAATATGCAGTTGTTGTTGTTGTTTCTCCTGTTGGTTCTTGTTCTAACAATAGCTTTTGCTTCTACCCCTGAATAGAATGGTCACTAACGAACTACAGATTTCCTCTTTTCCCCTTCCCTTACATCTTGCTCACTGTCTGTTTTGTGCTTTAAATCTTGGTGAGAAGGACATAGGGAGGGGTTGCAGCTACTGTATATACAGCTGCATTTGCCATTTATTTAAGGAGTAGAATAGAATAGAGGTCCCGCCAGTGGATCAAAGCCTTTTTGATCCAAGTGATAAAGGATGGAAGTGGTGGATTGCTTTGATATTCACAGATTGTTTTTTTCACTCCTCTGTTAATAATCTTTAAGGCTCGCTTTCAGGGAGCTCGCCAATTGTTAAATCTTCTCTTGGAAACTTTGACTGGCATAACTCAACATACCTTAAGATATCAACTAATTTGACATTTTAATTGTGTGTGTGTGTGGAAATCTGAGGAATCAGTTTACACCAGTCCAAGACCCTTTCTCCCAGAGACAGAGAACATAATATACAAACTGCCAAAAATGTGTCTCCGGGCCATCTTACTCAAACAGTTATTTTAGGCTTTTTCATATTATGACATATTATCCCACTAGTCCCACTACTATGGGAATAAAGCTTCAGAAGACAGAGACACAAACTGATGTAACAGATTTTTGATTTAGCTCTTGCTTCATGGTAGTTTCTCCAATCATCATTAACCTTGTTACTCATACATGCACAAGACTGTACTATATGCATATACATCAAGCCAGATGTGTATGTGTGTGTGTATTTACTATATGTCTGCACATGCAGTATGTAGGTTATTAGATAAATATATGTATGTTACATACTGTACATTTCACTGTCTGGTTGTTAGACACCAGTGACTGGCACTGATCCCAGGGAATCCATTTAGTGCATTTAGTACTCTCAGTGGCATGGAATCAAATTTCACAGCTAATTCAAAGCTAAGAGGAAGGGCACTGCCCCTGCTTCTTTACATGTATAAGTAAGGCTTCAATTTACATAAATTACATTTCATTTACCACTCGATCAGCTGATTGACTACACACATTGGTGGACAATCAGCTTATTCAATTCAGTCTCTTTTTTCCTTTTTCTGGCTTTAGTTTTGTTCAACCTCAAAAAAAAAAAGAAATGCTTTGAAGTGAACTCTGGCCTATATGAGAACAAAATTAAAACAACACAGATTTACGAGGCTAACTTGAACACACACAGTTGGTGAGAGGTAAAATAATTTAAACCACATAGTGCTCTTCCTACATGAGCCAATTTTAGTACTCCCCATCTTCTCAAGCAGAAAAATACCTGCAGGTATAATGCTTTCAGGGAACGGGTGCGTCACATCATGGGCGTATGCATCCCCCTCCTCTAAAATAAGGGAGTTACCCCTAGCAAAGGATGTGAGTTAATGTTTGTTCATGATTTGAAAAAACAGCACTATTTATATAGTGAAGCATCCATTCATGACTTTGGTAATGGGATTGGGACTGGTCCAGCTCTTGTTTTGGCTGCTAGCAACCATCTGTCAAGGGCCGGACATTACCTGCCAGGTTGTCATGTCAAGCAGGAACTCTGGAACCCTGGACTGACTTCATAGAGAAAGACACTGGTCATCTTGTTAAATGAAGCCGAAAGGGAGAAATAGGAGCATTTCGAAAATAAAGCATTTGGTCATGTTTCACTGCCTGACTGGACAGGAATCAATAAGTCAGCCAGCCACAAGGGGAGAGTAAATTGCACTTTTATCTTTTTTGTACTGTCAGTAACATGAAAGTGTTAATTCACTCACTGAAATTGTATGTGTTGCATATAATGCAATTACACTATACCTAATATAATCTAATAATTATATTCTAAACTAGTTGCAAACTTGTGTTATGTGTGTCCCTGCTTCTTTGTGTGCCCATGGTGGCTTTATTGAATCCTTTCATTCCATTTTCAGACACATTTACAGGGTGTTGGGTATGACCCACATTTTCAGTCATGGCTTGGTTCTTAAACACCCTGGCAACTACAGTAGGCAACTTGAATCCAAGCTGCTGACCTGGTGTCACTTCTAACATCTTTGTGGAGTTAATCCTGGTGCCCTAGCATCAAACCTCTGTAGGCTAACTGTGCTTTTGTCCAACTAGAGCATCATTTTCCATCATTTTCCTTTTCCATATTAAAAAAGTGCAATTATATATGTCTGCCTACCGGTGGAATGATGGAAATTAGAGTCCTAAAAAAAGAAGCACACAAAGCTGAGAATTGGCTGACTCAGATAGTGGGGAAAGTTGAGGTTGAGGCCAGGAAAGGGCCACATTGTCGAAGTGAGGTCATCACTGGAAAAAGAAATTATGGGGCCCCCAACCCTCTTGGTACACTAATAATGTGTGCCTCTTCCCCTCCCCAAAGGAAAACAAACATGGGGCTGTAGATGAGAATCATTGTAATGAGAAAGAGAAAAGACTTCTTGTGCCCTTATGGCTTCTCCACAATGGCAGCAGTCAAACTTACTTTAATATTTTTAACATTAACACTAAAACACAAAGTTTAAGTTTTTGTTTTCTTAATAGAAATGTCTTTTTGCTAAACAAACAAAAAAGAAAATTTTGTGGATTTGGTTTTCTTGCCATAGCTGGGGACACTAATTGGTTTAGAGTCTAAAACCAAACACGGAGGTAAATTCCTCTGAGGGACAGAGCAGCAAAGTTAAAACAAACAGCTTATCAAACAACATCCACTTGTTGGTGTTTAGGCTGACTGACTCGCTTTGAACCCCTGCACCTCGAGTGACGATGAAATGAATAATTTTGGTTGTGAGGGGTGGAGTAGGAGGGCGAGTAGATGAATGAAACTCTTGTATCACCACCTCTGCATCAAGAGCTTCATTGACAACCAGTAGTGTTGATGTTAACACCAAATATAGAAGCGGTACGCAACGTAATGCACCCGCTTTAGAAACTGATGTGTGAGCTTACCACTGTGACGGGGTGGCATGACACTTTCAAAAGCCAATCATGTTGTACAGATATTTTTTTTTCCTACCCACTATGGCCAATGGTGAAAGAAGGGAAGGGCTGTGAAATTGATGATATCACTGTGCTACTGTGAACTGTGTCAGCAGTTCTCACCAATGCAGTCAATGGTTAAAGGAGGAACTTTGTCGCCTTGGTAACCCACCGCATTTCCTGCGTAATAAGTTGAAGAAAATCAGTTGATGGCGATGTTCCATTAAAGAGACAAAATACACTTGTGCAAGATGTGACACTACTAAAATAAATCAGCACAACACAAATACCATAAAATGTGATTATTGTTTGGACTCTTTTTTCTCATTTTTTAACAATTGCCATCTGGTTTGCTTGCGGTTACAGTCCAGAAAGTCACACCATGTTCCTGAAGTACTGTTTCACTTCACTTCCTCTTTTCACAACAACATGTAACTGTCACCATAGCAACCACGTAACAACAATGCAAAGAACAACAAACAAAGAAAAAATAAAACACATGATGCTGCAATTGGGGGAAATATCCCAGTGCTTACACAAAACGTGAAACTTTCAAATCAAACAGATGCAACTGATATTCAAAGTAGCTTCTTATTCAGTTCTTTGTGCTGCAAAAAAACAAAGGGCAGTTTCCACTTGACGTTTTATAGGCCAGACAGTCCTCGCAGTTTTAAGAGTGGAGGGGAGAGGGGGCTGAGGAGGATTTTAGGAGCCTGTCTGGGTATGGCTTTCTTCCTGATGGTGACTCAGACCGGGGGGGGTTCCCCAGTCTACCATCCATGTTGTTGTTTTCTCCCCCTCTATGTTAATGTTACTTTTCTTCTGTCATTCTTTTCTTTAACCATTTCATCATGAGCCTGCAGTTTCTGTTTTTTCCCCTCCAACACTCTGTGTCTCGCCCCTCTGCTTTCACTCAGAGGTGGAAGCCAACAGGGGTCTGTCCTTATAAGGTCTGGTAAGGGGTCTGGTTGACAATAGGCCTGCTGCTGACATTCGCCGCTGGGCCATGCCTCTCCCAGGGAGCTGAGTGGTAGGTGTTTCCCAACGCACCCGCTGACAGACTCAGACACAGAAGAAGGTAAACAGGAAGCAGATAAAAAAGCTCCTGAGCTCCGGGGGTTGACATCATCTGTTTTCCAACTCTTTTTTTAAGGTTAAAGAGTTTGGAGATGTTTCATCTGAACAAGGGGGCTTGTCATACAAAAAGTTGTCTCGTTTAGCAGAATGGGCCTGTGATTTTCAGCACTGAATAAAGCTTATCCTCGTTTTGTTTTCTTTCTCTTTCTGTCTCTGTGTTTCTCTTTGTAGCCCATACGATTGGCATCAAAGCCTTTCTGGCAGTGTTAGTGGTTCACATTACCATCAGTAGTATGTGTTCATACATGATGATGACAGGAGAGACAATGCAGAATGCTGTGTTTAAGCTACCTGACAGAAGATATTACTTGCTGTTTTACAAAATGCGGAAAAGTAGTTGATATGTCTAAATTTCACATAATTCCAATGTCTCAGAGATCTCCCAAATTTCCAGGCATTTTCAAGTTTCTCACTCTGGGCTGGATGTTACCATTTTTGTCCAGCTTTGCTTTGCAAAGTTGCATTCTTGGGATTTTCATTAGGTGTTGAGGGGGGAAACTGCCTTAAAAATTCTTCCAGTATATTAACTCCAGGGCCTGAAGCTACATGTGTAAAAGGAGGTTATCTCTCTATATCTCTGCTACATCTTTTAGTTTCAGTTTACCTTGTTTGAGAGCCAAATTATTGAAAATGAAAGACTAACTAAAATGACTAACTAAGTAAAGCACTGTCAAGAAGAAAGTTTCTCTTTAAATTGTGACTGGTTTCACAGATGCACATTTTTTCTTGTCTGTGATTTGCTGAGTTTCTCCAAGTGTTTTACAAAGAAAATGGCTAAAAATGACGTTTTGTTAACTTTTTTATTTAACCTTTATTTAACCAGGTAAGTCCCATTCAGGTCGGAAACCTCTTTTACAAGAGAGACCTGGCAGCATAAAACGTTTCAGAGAGGACAATACACACAAATTAAACAATACTAAAAAACAGATAACAAAGGCTAAAATAAGCAAATATCAGAGAAAATGACAAGAACAAATAACAATAGAAAATGAGCTAAAACAGACAATTAAACATTACATTACTATTAAATAACAAGTTTTGGGCCACAACAAGGCATATAACCTTGGTAGGTCAAGTCCTCATGGTCAGACCTGTCTCTGATGAACTAGACCCACGTGCCTACCATGTAATGAATATTGCTAGGCATCCTAGATATCTAAGTGTACAAGAGCCCCTGGGAAATCCCTTTATTCCCCTTAATTATCTTTCATCTGTTCCCTCAAGGTAGCATGGTCTGCTAAGTAGAGAGGATGAAAGGAGTTCCTAATCTATTGTAATACATAGAAAAGCCACACAGAGGATATGACCTTCTCAAATGGAAGGGAATGACATAGTTGTGATGACAGCAACATCTCAGACAGCTGATGAACCTTCAGTTTAAGGAATCCTACAGTGAGACGCCTTTACATTCCTGGTAGATGACTTTGTAATGTGAATACCATATTTCTACTGTTTACCTGGCGATCATCCCGATGAAAGACAAAATGATTACCACCGTGATAACTTTCCAGAGCAGTAAAATCCTTCCTTATGCATCTGATATTGTAAGCCTTCAAACTCATCTATTAATCCAACTGGACCTGGATTGTATTTCAAGTCTCACTGGATTTGTTTTATCTCAGGGCTGTTTCAGTCTGAACACCCATATATATGGTAAAAGGACTGTATTTATATAGCACCTTTCTAGTCTTCTGACAACTCTAAGTGCTTCACAGTACATATCACATTCACCCCATTCATACACATTCATACACTGATGGCAGGTGCCAAGAACAAAGAAACTAACTCAGTCATACACACTCACACACCAATGGCACAGCCCTCAGAAGCAATTAGGGGTTCAGTGTCTTGCCCAAGGACACTTTGACATATGGGCTTAGGGGAGTCAGGATCGAACCGCCAACCTTCCAATTTGTAGACGACCCGCTCTATCATTTTACATTTATTTTGGATCCACTTGACTTTGCTGAGAGCAAAGAGGAGTTGGGCACTCGAGAACGTACTAGAAAACCAAACAAACAGGACAAGTGGGAAAAAAAGAAAGGGCGGGGTTTTGAGTTGAAAAGGCGTGGAGTTGTGGGAGTGAGAAGAATGAGAGCCCTGAGGATTTAGTCTCAGGATGCAGAGCAGATATGATAAGAGGATGCTCCAGATGTGTTTCACAGTAACAGAGCTGATTTCTTGGTGCTTATTGTTTCTCAGAAACAAGGCTACCTCTTTACATTTGCAAGGTAAACTCACACCACCCTGGGCACACACAGTTGCCATGGAGCAGCATGTTGTTGTTGTTGTTGTTGGTATTGGTAACCAGGCTTGGAGGGAGAGTAAAACACAGGCTGTAGAGTCATACAGAGAGTGAGTCACCTAGCCTTCCCTGTACTGTCAATTAACAGTAGAAGTAGATGAAATGATGCACCAGTCTTTATGTTAGTGTTCACATCAAAATTTCTACTATGACATCTAGCTATAGTTACCATAGTGACAAGCTGTAATTACATCTTGGAAATTGTATGGTTTCTTTGAAGTATGACGCCTGAGGACGTGCTTACCGTAGGATTTCCTTATGCAATGAATAATCTTGCCTAAACCCTCATAACTTGCGTCTAACTTACAAGTGACCAAATTACTGACAAATATGAAACAATCCAACAGGATTGAACAATACCCTGTACGTCAGTGTTGTAATAATTAATTGATGAAAAGTAACCTTAACAATCACACAGGAATAAACACTTATGAAAAACCAACAAACACAACACCCTTGTAAATGTCAGCTACCAATGCTGAACAGAGTAAACAGTGCCAGATGGCAATGACAACACATTACCGGCATGGGCAGCAACCGGCACTGAGAACACTTAAAACAAAATGAGACGTGACCAGGAAACAGGCTCTTAAACACATAGGTCAACTTGTCACACTGTGTTACTACTGCTACAAAGCTGCATCCACTAGACTTCAACACATGCTGCTTAGCTCTGCCAGGATGTGCCCACTTTTTCCTCCAGGATTCTGTTCGGACTGTGTTTACTAAGGAGTGCCACCATGCATCATGTAGAGGTGAAGGCCATATGGTGCATAGTCACACCTACGAAACTGGTGCAAAGTATGTACACATTATCTCTTACACTTTACTGTTACACTTCAAGGAAGCTGTTGGAGTGTTTGTAGGCTGTGGTCTACTCAGATCAGCTACAATGTAGGGAAATGTGCTGGTTTACATAAGCTGTTGTATAGTGAAAAAAAGTGCTCATATTGTCTAATCAGAGGTGGGAGAAGTACTCTGATCTTTTACTTATGTAAAAGTAGTAATACTACAGTGTAGAAATACTCTGTTACAAGTAAAGTCCTGCATCTAAACTTTACTAAAATTTACAAAAGCATTGGAATCAAAATATACTTACTCATTATGCAGAGTGGCCCATTTCAGAATAATATGTATTCTATTATTAGATTATAATTTGTGATGCATTAATGTGGTCATCACTTTCATGTTGCAGCTAAAGGTGGAGCTAGTTTCAGCTACTTTATATACTGCTGGGTAGCTTAATTTATAATAAAACATCATCATTTTTTTAGTTGATTCATATTTTAAATTATTAATCAGAATCTGCAAACTAGTAACTAATGTTATCAAATAATTGTAGTAGAGTAAAAAGTACAATATTTTCCTCTGAAATGTCGTGGAGTAGAAGTATCAAGTACCATAAAATGGAAATGCTCAAATAAAGTACAACTACCTCAGAATTGTATTTAAGTACAGTACTTGAGTAAATGTACTTGGTTACATTCCATCACTGTGTCTAGTAAACCACGACTGGAAAGAAATGTTTCATTTTGTCTTGCGGACCGCAGAGGAAAACATTTTCTGTGATTTTCCTCCAGTATTTACTTGCCAGGACAGTTACACAACATTGTATCTGCTGCATGAATGTTTGCATTTGCATGTCATATTCCATTTAAATCTTGGATCTGTCTTTCTTCTTGATTATGTCTTGGCATGGTGTTTCTGTCATACACCACATGACATTGCATTAAACATGTCAATTCATACATCAGTCCTCTGCTGTTGCCCCACTGAAAGTAGCATACTGTTAGTATCAAAGGAAATGGCAGGTTTTATAAGGCCTAGGAAATGTGAACATGTGAATGTGACTGATACAAAAACCGAAAAAGAGAGAGAAACTTCTCTGTTGTTTGGCCATGCAAGCAGACATGCACATGATCTGCCTTAGTGACTGCAGACTATGAGGCTTGCTCCTTCTATGCTTGTGTGGTTGTCATTACTTAATTACCCATCCATTCCTCCAAAAGTAAAGGGACTAAAACTGCAACCTCTTTTGCAAACCCTGTATTTTTCTCAAACCGACCACAGTAATCCTGTTGTGTGTTCAGTGCTAGACATTACCCTTGTGTGTTTACATTCCCATCTGTTTGCAGTCAGACATGACACACACACACACACACACACAGGCAAAGACCTGCTCAAGGCCATGCACTTTGAAAGTGTGTCTGTTGCATAACTAATGGTATGCCCAGCAGCAGGCATACATATTCATGCTCATCATATTGGAGCAGGTGTATTCTGTTGGCGTTAAGAAAATGCCTTTCTGCATCATTAAGACCTATATAGGTTGTCTGTTCACATACTACTAACATAAGGTAATGTGACTACTTATATAAGGTGATACATGAGGGAAGAAAACAGTAAACAGTTGTGTAATCATGGACTAATTCTTGTCAAGACCATACATATACACACTGGACAACATGAGGGTCAACATTCACAATAATGCCCACACTTCCTATTATGAGAAACTTTGGAACCCCTGTATTCTGTCAGCTAGAGTAGTATCCGAAGCTTTATGTTATTAATAGCTTTTGCACTCTGGTCAGTCCCATACATTGCTATTACTGCTGCTCCATGGTAAAAACGTCTAAGTGTTGACAGTGAATATCCAACCAGAATCGACTGTGTCTGGAGATATATAACTGAAATTCAGTCATGATTAATTAATGATTTGCAGTCACTGCCCTACTCTGGGTGCTGATGAACACACTTTGCATGTAGATTATGTTACTAAAGCATGAATAAGTGAGTGAACTGAATAGTGATGCTTGGTGCATGCTGGTTTATAAATTCAACTAGCGTATTGATGCAAGCCATTTCAATTTATTTATTCTGGCTTTGCTAGCTGCAAGACAGTCTGCTATTGTGTGTGTGTCTATGTGTGCATGAGTGTGTACAAACAAATAGACATGCATGTATGTCTTTATAGGTGTGTAGATTTGTCCTTGTGCTATGTCACCCATGTGATTGTTTTCATGTTAGAGTTACATCAGGCACAACATGTCCTCCATTAAACTCTGTGGCAAAAGTGTGACTCTTTATCTAGTCTTGCAGATCAGAAAAGTAATCAGTGTGAGTTGGATCGACATCAGTATATAGCATATAATTGTATATGTGTTCATGTCTGTGTACAGATAATATTGGGATGCTGAGATCTTCTAGTTGACACAATTTCATGCTTTAATGTCATTCATAAAATTGGTCTGTACTTGACATTGACCAATTAGTTTCATGTCAGACTAGTTCAGTTCAAAGTGTATGTCTATTGTATGTGGCTGAGTGTACTGTATACGAATATCTGTGGTATTTTGAGAAGTGCTGCATTAGAGTCACCCACTAAAGCAACACTAGATATGACACAAGCTCTTGGTTTCCATTTAGCAATGAGCTCATTGCTCTTCCTGTTTGGTAATAGGCAGCCAATCCCCCTATCTGTAGAGCAGATCATCCCAGGAGAGCACTTGTAGTGGATCTGTGGTTTACTCCACTCTGTACGTCTGTCTGCACTTACAAGGAGAGGAGGTGAAGCCAAATAGAGCCCAGTTGTTGACGAAACACACCCAGGAAAAAGCGCAATCATCCTCGGATGAACACATATACTAGCGTTTGCTCCTTTCCTTCATCCGCACCCAGTTTCAGTGTGTGACATTAAAATGTAACTCATTCCTAGGGTGGACTATTTTAAGACTAATGACTCAAACAGGGATGAGCCCTCATTTCCTTTCATTTCTCACATCTCTCTGTCGCCAACTGTGTTTGTGTGTCTCAGCTTGCTTTTATCCCCATGGTAACGGTGGTAGAGGGAAACCCACAATCAAGAGACCAAATCTGACTAAGAAATTCCTCCACTGCTCACGACTGCAAACCAGCAGTATCCCAGAATAGAAGTGACTGAGCCCCACAGCTTGGTTTGTTCGCTCATGTACTGAAGCACAGAGTGCGAAGGGAGCAAGTGGAGGTGTTGAGCAGCTGGATTTAACAGTGACAGTTGGACATGATTCAATCAAACACTTTTTCCCAGGCCTTGAACAGAGGGAGAAATAAAAAGAAAAGGGAAGTGGGTCACGCCCTGGTCAGCTGTGAAAATCCAACTCAGCGCAGATGTGTGTCACCAGGAGTCCTGGCACGGCTTCTTTCAATAGAAAAGCTGGACAAAGTTGATACACACTCAGTGCCTGGTGGCTATTGTCCAAAGTGTGTCGGCAAGGCCTGTGCTGGTGCCCAGAAGCAGTGTAATTCCACTTAGGCTCATTGAAACAAGCAGATGGATTATCTCCATTACTGCAATGAACCTATGATAAATAAAACCTAGCTCAAACTGTGCCAAATGATCAGGTGTCTGTTATGCAATAAGCTATGCAAATGCAGTGGATTTATTTAATCTGCTATAACCCTGGAGTATAGTTAAAACCAGGCTGATGTCTGCAGCTGTCTAAATAGCCAGTGAGGCCTTGAAGCAGTCAGAGAGGGCAATTTCCCTCTGTGTGCCACTCCAGGGGAATCTACAAAGCTGCAGTCTGCATGGGAAAAAGAGATATAACAGCACACAGTACATAAATGTAGCACCATTATTGCTTGTTGAAGCTTACATGTAATCTTCTGACCATAAAATCCACAAATAATGTTGCCTCTTTTCGTATAATTTACACTTCTACTGAGCTTCACTTTTGTTTTACACAAACCTCTTTTTTGAAGATTATTACTGTAAACTGCAACAGAAAATAGTAATTAAGATGCCAATTTGCAATAGTTGTATAAACAAAGCTGCTATGTCAGGTTTGGATGCTTAACTCCCTAGAAGAAGTGAGAAATGAAAACTTGAGAAATAGCTACTGATTCCCAAAAAGCAGTGAGAGCTATGTCCACAGAAAGCTGGATTGTGTAGTGTTACATCACTGTGGTGTACTTCATAAAATGATGAAAGCCTGGCATGACTGTGTAGTGTGCAATTTACTGTACTGGTGTCACAGTACATGATTTTGGGGTTTTAAAGGCCTTAAATTTCAAGCAATTAACCTGTCACTCTTGTTTTGGGCCACCAACATGCAAAACACTAGTGAGTTTTAAAATGAACCTATAGCATTTTCTAAATTACAGATCATGGCCTTTCTTAAGAGAACATTTATCCCTGCTAGATCAACAGACCAAAGCCCTGGAGGAAGCGTTGGATGCTCTTCTCTGCAGAGAATTATGGGATTTCCCTCAGTGCCAGACCACCAGATGTTACATCAGAATGGTAGACATGTGTCGACTCACTCTTTGTGGTGGGGAGCAATGGCACACAGGACAGTGTATACTGTTTTCAAAAGATTCTGTTTTGAAAAATATGAACCAAAAATAATGTGCTGTCCTGCTGCTGCATACGTATGAAAAGATCAGCAGAGCCACAGAGACAAGGTGTCTTTTCTTTCTTTATATTTGTTGATTTGCTCTCCCCACTTTGACTCCTGAAACCCCCTGAAGGGAAAAGAAGAGAGCACAGCGAGACCTTTGAATTTTATGTTGTGTTTATTTGGGTTTTAGTCGTATTAGTTTAAGAGTATCTCTGAAGTTTGCAACCCTACACACAATGTGAACTTCAAGCTGAAGTGTTACCTGAGGTCATTTGAAAACTCTAGATGTCAAGGTTATAGCCTGGAAATGTGTTCAGCAAAGTAGTTTAGTTTCATTTCTAAATTAATATAAATTCTTTTGTGCACTTTCAGTTCAGTTTTTAGTTTGACATCTTGTTGAGACAAATAAAGCAAAATAAAATATATTTGTGATTACAATAGCAATGTAATATTTACGCTTATCCTGTTCCATCCAGATTTGGCAGTCATCTTTGTGCCAAGCAGGTTAAACTTATCCACAGCTGGTAGTGATGCAAGTTGTTCCTTCAATGGCCACACATCAAAGGGTGAACACTAAAACCCCAACACCACCAACCTCTGACAAGCACCCCACTTGTATGGAAACCAGGGTTAGGTCCAAGACTTGTTCATTTGACTAATCCTCACAGCTTCTGGGGTAGAAAGAGAAGCTATTATATAATCAAACAAGGTTATACTGAGCACTGAGTCGCATTTCAAAATAAAGTATACCTGCCCAAACTGTCAAGATAGGAAAATATTAATTTTGTCTCTTCAGAGGAAAATGTTACCTTAGTTGCTTATGCTTATAATCATTTCTTAATTGTATATTAGAGTATACTTGTCTTGACGTAATTTCTGTGCAGTCAAATTAACTTGTTTACATTTAATGATTTACGCACAATCATGGTAGGCTTTTTTATATGAAATATGATTATTAAATAGGATGTGTAATTTGTACAGAACATTTTACTGGATGTGTTTCATGCTACTAATCAGTGGCATGAAACAAAATTTAAAAATGCTGTACGGCTGAATTTATCAATCACCACCATAGCATTATGTTCCACTAGTTTTAAATGACTAGTTACTAGTCATTTAACACCTATATTGCCAATAAATATCAGAAATACTTTATCAATGTAAAAATGAATGTTATTGTGGCACTATACTGCTTCAATCTAGCATCAGCAGTTTCAGAAACAGGCCATCCAGGCTGATGAATGTGGTTTTTCTCTCACTTTCTCTGACCTCAAGATGCCCACAGCATTCCTGCAACAAAATCTTATTCTTTATATTCTTTGTTGATATTGTGGCCAAAGCAAACGCTTTACTTGTTCATTTTGTTGCCTTTTTGTTTGTTTGTTAAGACAAACGCATAGTCAGCCAGTGACTCATCCTGGCTTATGTAATAGGACACTTTAGCCATCATTTGACATTATCAGACAATGTTCAGTGCCTCCCAATGATGCAGCCACAGCCAGTATGAACAAGAGCCTCCACTGTTGTCTTATGAAGGCACTCCTACATGGGCAGAGCCCAGTGCCATTGTCAACAAGGATGACATTCTCTGTCTGTGTACACTATGAACACATTTGGTCCATGGCGTGACAACTCTGCACCAGCACCCATCAGCATCTTCGATGTAGGTCATGGGCGTTCAGTTTTCATGAGGATTTTGTTCACCACAGTACTGTGAGTGTGTTGGATTCTGCATCTCAATTTAGATTTGGCAATTAGTTATATGGTAGATAGTAAAAGAGCTGTAAAGTTAATGAGAAATTACACTTTCACTACTCCTCGAACTTACAAACAAACACACAAACCCTTTACTGTGCACGTTACGTGTTGTATCCAAGACTTTCTGCCAATTCAGCAGCTGTTTTTATTGATTAGCTTTATAGGTATATAAATGGGATGCATGTCAGTGTGTTTAAGACTTTGAAACTTTGAGATTGTTTGAGTTAAATCCAAAAGGCATGCCGTCATCTTTTAACGTCTGTTGTGTTACTATCCACAACCAGCGAAATAATTTCATTGGAGGTACAAAACCCCCCATGCATTCTATGCCAAATTAAACTACAATGCCTGCCCCTTTAGTGACAATAGTTATGTATACTAACAGAATCAAATAACTGCAGCAGTCTTCAGGACATGCTTTTAAATGTGAAAAATGTACCACTGTGCTCATCAAGGTGTTTTAAAATGGGTTATCCTTCTTCAAGTTAAACAAACAGAATACAGATGAGTGTATTGCCTCTAAATCATCAATATTCATCTGTGTACACATTTACAGTATGCTGCATATGTACGTGTGTGTACCTGCTTGTAAGGGTTAGGGTGTTTGAGTGTTTGGTTAAGTGCTGCACAGGACTGGCTCTTCAGCACCATGGGAAAATGTCACAGTTATTTACAAATGAACTTATTTGCAGTGATAAGCGCATGTGAGCGCCTTACACGGGGTCTTAGAAAGAGCCAAACTTTGCTCTGATCCGCTTTCAAGTTTTGGATCAGATTATGCACAGAAGCACAGAATATTGGGAATGAACTCTTATGTGCCAGCATGTAATTACTGGTCCCCAGCAGCAGTGAAGCTCAAATCCATATCAGCTGCTTAACATCCTATGTACATCCTAGTCAAAATGTTTTCCTTGCTTATGAAATGCACTTGATTAGTTTTACAGAGCAATTCTTGTCTAAAAGCCTGATCTGGACCACTGAAAGGCAGCTATATGCAGCATCCATCCCTATATGTATGTATTTTATTCATTGTTGCAGAGTACATATAAAAGATGTAAAGTATGGAATACCCAGTAAGTTCGATGAGACATAGACGTGATGTGTCAAGCTTTCCGTCATCACTTATGAGTCAAGAATGAAAAGAACTGTGTTTGGAGTGTGATGGGACAAGAGAGAAACTGGTCTCTGCTCTGGTAAATTAATTATTATAGTCTGGGGGCCAATAGTGGGCAAGCAGCAATTCTAAATCCAACTGCTGATGAAGTTTGACCAGAGCAATGGTGTGAAGAACTAATGCAGGTACACTGGAGGAAGACAAAAAAGAGCAAGTTATGAAACCATGACCTTAATCTGTCTATTGTATTTGTGCTATACAGAAGAAATACACTCACCCAGTCCACCCTGCATGGGTACCCTTCAAACACATTTGAACTAACGATGGTCAGCAAGGATGTTCTCTCATCTGTGATCCACATGACTTAAAACAAACCAAGTGAGCAAGAGATTAGTGTGAGGTTAACATGCAACATGTGAATGAATGTAGGTCAGTTCATCTAACACTACAGAATGTCAGATGCTATAACTTTAAGTGGAAAGTTTATCCTGGGATCTTGTTTGGATTCATGCTTTCCAGAATTAGCACATTTACCGCTATGGGATGTAGCTCACATGTATCAAATTCATAATGTCACTGATGTTAGATCATGTCACATCACTACAGTTAAAGGAAAACAAGATACCCACCTTAATAGGACAAAGAAAAAAAATCTAAGACAGACAGAAACCACTAATAGAGCATTAATGTAAATGTGAGTGGTTTTATAATAAGTTACTTATCTTACAGTTGGACAATACTGACAAGTGTACCAAACAGACGCAACTAAAACCTCCAATGTGGAACCATCAAGCATAGATTCATCAGACGAATACTTGGAACTGTAGTCACTAGCATTTAATGTTCCAACTCACTGCTTCCAGCCAAGAAATAGTCCAGCACATGACCCCCCATAAAATCACAACTTCTCCAGATTACACGTTTTTGTACGATTTTAACAAACGAGATATAACCTTCTAAAATGTATTCGGTTACCGTTGGACAGAGCTAGCTTATTCACCCCCAAATACTTACTTCTTATTCAGATGTTCAAATTTTCTTTAATAAGATATTAATGGTATTTTGGCGATGTGACTCTTATTTTGTTCACGTCTATATTTGTGAAAGGAAATGCGAATTTTTCATTTGTCACCAATAATCTCAGTATCTTCAGAGGAGAGATGGTACTGCGCACAGATACAGGAAACAGCTGGGGCCTAAGCACAGCTCTACCTCCACGTTATAAGGAAGTTAACCCACTCTTCAGTGACTGACTTGTGCTGAAAGCTGAGAGGAAATGATTTGAAAGTAGGCTGGTGATCCTTCCTGTCCAACTTACAGGCCCACAAGTCCCTGTGGCTGCAGAAGAGAGAGGGAGAGAGAGCATGTTTGTCTTGTCAGTGAGCCAGAATAGCTTTCCCTCAGGAAACTCCTTGAAAACGCACAGTCAGACCTGAATAGTGCTTTGTGAGTTCCACACTGCAGCTGAGACAGCACCAGGAAAAGCCAGGAGGATTTCAAAGCTTTCCTCAATTTATTTTCATATTATTTTCATATAACCTATTATTAATAGATAGCTCAGATAACAGGAAATAACAGGAATATCGAGTAATTGAAATGTATTCATCTGGCACTGAGGTCTCAGTCATGGGCTTGTTATTTGCTACAAAGCGTCCTGGTTAAAAATAATATTTTATTTATACCATCATTTTTACAACACCTACAGTTTCCTCACATTGTAATGATGATTTGCTGATTTGGGGAACTGGTGTTAGCTATTTGATTTTCGCTGAGCACATCCTTAAAATCAGTTAATCAGTTACATCCACATAAAATGTATGGTTGCTCCTTTTTATTCCCATCACTATGACAGTATGGAAAATTCATGCCCAGATATGTGTGGGGCCACCAAAACAAAGAAGTGGAGCCATTAACACTTCCTTGACCTTGTTTGACTCTGGCACAGACAAAACCTATTCCTTGGGGAATATAACCAGCCATTGTATTTTTCCATACATTTTTACTGCAACTGTCATTTCCTCTGTTTTTATTGCACAACATACATTGCAAACGTGACTTTCCTTGGTTCTATTTCTGTGTAAAACCCTCCATTTAGACCCACAGAGAGCAGAAAAATGAACAATGTACAATGATCCATACTGTACTGTAGTCTGGATTCCAGCTGGCAGCTGTCCAGTGTTTTCACTTACACTGACACCTCCAGTAAATGATGAAGAATAGATCCCACACACTAACTCATCACCAGTCACTGAATTAATGTGAATATTCATTTCCTCACCTTGCTCTTTAGCTGGGAGGCCCACGAATCAGGTATTGTCAGCCATGTAATATCACATGTTATATTTCAGTGTTACGTCCAGTTTATTCATTCATTCGATGTCTTTATCTGCTTATTCCTTTTAGTCACGGGGAGCTGGATCCCGTCCCAGCATTCACTGTACGCAACATTCAGAGGTTTTAGTATAAATAATGAATAACAAACACACAGAATCTAATGGCTCTGACCAGGAGAAAAGTGGAGCACATCCGGTGTATGTGTGATTGATTATCTACATCTCTTGCTACACTTATGATCTGTATCATATATATTTTAGCCAGAATAATCAGTTGGAAATACATTTGCATGGTTCCAGGGCCAACGTTGTCCTATTAGTAAGAATAAACGTTTTGTATCACTTTAGTTACAGACTTCAGAAAGTATCAAAGGGTCTGGAGTGAAAAAAGTTAAAATCCAAAGAGAAAAAATTATTTATAATATATGATTATAATGGCAATAACCTAAGAATATTTTTCTTTCAACATCTGATCATGCAGAGTTTGTATTCTATTTTTCACTAAATATAGATGATGTTTTTGTTTTTGATATTTCTCCCTTTGTTATTTTCTATATTTTCCATCATTTTAGTTAGTTACTGTGGAAGCCGATTAAACTCACCTGTCAGAATGTGTTATGAATGTATTCACTCTTTTTGAAAAATATTATATGTTATGGTGCAGTCCGGGAATCAAAGCAAACAAAGCAAAGTAAGCGAGACTTAAGCACACACTTAAGCACACACCCATATTGTACAGGCAAAGCCTCTGCTTGGGGAGTGTTGCGTGTGAAGACTGTTTAGTCTGCAGAGCTAGATTCTCTGCTCTGGGCTCTGTCTGCCTAGGTTATACAACACAGGCTTGGCCACACCACACGCTACCTTCTGATTGGCTTCATGGAGCTGGCTGATTTGAATACCCTTCCCCCAAAACGGTTTCTGTCTGGAGTTGAACTGACTGAGAGATGGGCGGTTTTGAATGAATGGCTGTACTTCATTTTAGAACATTCACAGCATTGAAAAAAACATCTCTAGAAAGGCCTACTTTTTCTTCTTTTTTGGCAGTTGGACACAAAAGAGATCTTAAGCAAAGAAATACTTCTTAACTGTTCTGGGAGGGAGTGAACTGTGTGAACTGAGAGAAGGAAAACGGAGGAGAAACATGAAGCTAAATCAACAAATCCAACCTCCTCCTGGTTTCAGTAGTGTAATCAAATATGGGAGTGTACTGCACTCCCAAACCGTGACAAGTCAAAATTGAAAAAGCTGTCTTACATAAGAATCTGAATTCCATTTATGCCTACTATGAGATGCATGGGAAAGATATTCTTTTTCTGTTTGACCCCACTATCCAAGACCAAATATAGAGTGACCTCAACTATGTAACCATTAAACAAAAATTCAATCTGGTTACAGCATTAACAGTAATACATAAACATGGATTACTAGAGATCTGCACTGGCTATTTCATGCTGCATTTCCCTTGACAAGGCAGCAGGCAAGACTGACGCACTTGGAAAATGTTATTTTGTGATGCAAAGGATGTAACATTTCATCTTCACTTCTAATTCCAATTCTATTTAGCATGGTAAGGTGCACTTTCCAAACAAGAGAAGAAAAGAACACACACTCTGTTCATTAGAGGGAAAAAGCCACACCCTTCTCTCCATGGAAAAAGAATGAAGAACATGTTGCACTAACCCCATCTTTGTTATGCACTGAGAAAAGTGTGAAGAAGTCTTTTGTGCTTGCTTGTACTTTGGCACCTGCACATGCACGCGGAATCATGTCATGGTTGCTTTTCTCTTTCTATTCAATTACCCAAACCACAGGCATTGCATAAGCAAACAGCTACTGTGTCAGCAGATCACTTCACCTTGCACTTCCAGATATGTATTATCATTGTGTGACATTGCCACAAAAACACACACCTCAGTTCTGCTGACAGGCCTAAGAAGCAGAAACAGATGTGACCTAGGAGCACGTGTCCTTCCATCCTGTCTGACCTTCTGTTCTTCTAACGATCAACATGTCAATATCAATCCATGGCATTAAACAGCCTGGCCTTGGCCTGTATCAGAGAGAGTAGCACAATGAATCGGATTAAAAAAAAAAAAATGTTGTCACTTTCCCTGTCTCTCTGGTTAAGAGGTGAGTCACCGTCTAAAACAAACACTTGATGCCTAACATAGCTGTACTAAACTCTGAGGGCAGCGACCTGCCTGGCATCACTCGCTGTACAAGTTGTGCTAGCCAGACTGTGTTCTTAGAAATTGCATCATATATTGATTTTCAATGCTTAAGAGTTACAGGGTCATCCAATGAATTCTGCTCTATTTCACTGCTGTTAGTCTATCAGAAACTCTTTTCTGATAACTTGAAAAGTCTTAAATTGTAAGTCATATAGCTGTTCTTTTTTTGTTCTTTAAAGTCTCTTTAGCATATTTGTGGTATTAATAACAGCATTAATATGATGCATACTAATGTTTTATATTAATTACATGGTAGTATTTTGTTTTTGTTTTAATGAGCAATATTATAAAGGACATAGTAGTTTATAAATTTGAAATTTAACAGTAAAAACCCTGACAAAGAATTTGTTGATGCAAGAAAAATCTTGTACTATTATATTTTGTACAGATTTTTTGTTTCCTTTTGAAGCCTGGGGCTTTTCATTTTGACAATTGTTTACATGCTTTACTTTTGAAAAGACTGCAATTTTTTCAGCAGTTCAACCTGCTGAAGTGGCACTTTGGCAGACCTAAAGAGGTTAAATAAGAGTTCTGGGTTAAAAGGCGAGTGATTGTGCAGAACAGCAAACACATGGTCTGACTGCTACCACACACAAAGAGGCGTCTATATCCAACTTGTTCAGCACACACAGCCAGTGCTGGAACACCTAAGAACTCTCAGGCAGTATATATCATATATCATAGATCATTTTCTTACACTCAGCTGTCACTTTTATGCCCCTGGCTAGAATGGTCCAATTCATTAGTCGGGCCTGAGGTTATCTGTGTGGATTTATTTATGAGGTGACAAGACAAACTTATAATGCTTCACACCATGTTATCAAACAGTGTATAAGGTGAGCCAGGAAGAGAGATAGCAAGCCGATAGACGGGTCAGAAGTGAGTGTGTATGCATTTGCCAGTGTGTGTAGTTTTTTTTTTTTTTTTACTTGAATGTCCTCACTCTGTGTTCAGCATATGTTGGCTCACAAGTCTGTGTATGTGCATGGCAGGCTGTCATGTGTACATTATGGGTATTGTTTGCTCTGAACAGCCTGTTTTTTTCCCCTTGGGAACATAGAACCTAAATACAGAGAGTGAGGTCTGACCAGCTAATGTCCTCTACATTAAGACTTACACAACAACAGACACGGCAAACATTAAGGTCAGCCATAACTCAAATGGTACTTGGTCACAATTGTAGCAACTGCATGTGCATGGAAAAATAAATTCACTATTAAATTTGTTCAATAAGAAAAATATTTGACACACTAAACATGAATAAATTAATTCAATTCATTAAGAGTAAAGTAAAAGTTACTTTTTACAAATTATTTTGGATCTGCATCATTGTATGATTTATTCTAAATAAATGAGGCCATCTTAAAGGACAATTCCAGAGTGATTTGAGTTTCGTACTTTTGTAAACATTTTAGGCTCCTCTGTGTAGTTTCTGAATCTGGGGTCTAATGAAAGAGGGTGTTGTATTATTTATGTATTATTATTCAAAACAGTGGCAAACTATTTTCTGTAAAGGATTGCAAGAAATTAGCCCAATCACACTACAACTGTCCTTTACTGCAATAGTTGGAAAACAAGGATTAACAGAAACATGAAACACATTATTTCACACTAAATCTCATACCACCACTTGAAAGCACAATGACAACAGGTTGCAGTTTTTAAGGGGCCTGTCAGTGCAAACAGTTTACTGCGACAGTTAACTTGCGTTCACTGTACGAAGTAGCTAGATACTTGAGACGCCATCTAAAAGCACTTGAAACATGCTGTTTTGAATGAAGGTTTGTTGTGACAGACAGATATGATGACACACATTATTGTGGGCAAAATCCAGGAGTCATCTACCATGTCAAGATAAGGCACATCTTCATGTGATCTGAAGCTGTGAAGAATGTGCTGTGGGGGATAATCTTACACATTTATGTAACCCTTGCATAAAGCCTAAAGCGTCAATGTGTCTGTCAGTGTGTGTGTGTGTGTGTGTGTGTGTGTGTGTGTGTGTGTGTGTGTGTGTGTGTGTGTGTGTGTGTGTGTGTGTCATGTGTGTTGAACAGACAGAGCTTTTGTTTTTTTCATCTCACAAACTTTGGCTAAATGCTTAAAGCTTTTTGTGCAGTTGAGGTTATCAATGATGCATTTTGTTTTGTGAACTGAACAGGTCTAATTACTCAAAATGACAAAGCACTTTTGCACCTTCTGATCTCCTAGGTCCAGGGGAATTAAATTAGTTCCTTTCTCACAGTCAAAACTAATGGTCAGAGGTGAAGGTTAACTCTTGATACCACAGAAAACGAGCTGCCTGTTGGTGCAAAAATACCCATTGGATAAGCCTCAGCGTGATTGCACAAGAGTTGTGTTTGTTTGTGTGTTTGGCTGTTTGCTTGCTTGCATGTGTGTATGTTAGGTGTGCAGTCGAATGCATGGGTAGAAAAGCACTTTCACTGTATTTTTAATGCATGCATGTGTGTATGAGGGTTCCCCCTTTTCCATGCTATAGCAATGATGCCACCTCCTTTCCCTGTTTATCTGCAGGGCGACACAGCAGGTCGGCACTCCTGAATCCAGGCCAAGTTATGTTTATACTCTTAACCTTATCGTCTGCAACTGTGGCTCCACTGATGCCAAGAATTAGATCAGAATGTTCAGCACCTCTTCAAATGAAGTCTGGGAGGGTAAGGGATGACCACAACACCGCCTAAATAGGCAATGATACTAAATGAGGCAAAGTGAATGATGTCATCAGAAGAAACACACTGACATTATTGCTGAAACAGACACATTGTTGCTGATTCTGTACATTCCTCCAACAAAACACACATTCTTCATGTGATATTCTTTCTGCAAAGAACGTTTTGTCCTAAAAATGACACATCGCACTCCAGCTTTTAGTGATAGCTCATTGTGAATGGATTTGATCCTCTTGAGGTCTTCAGGTTCGACTCATCTTTGACCAAGTGACAGGTTTTCATTTTGCAATGCAGGGCTGTGTATTTTAATATTTGTAGTGTGTACAATATGTGCTGCTTGCGTGAGTGTGAATGTTTGCTCCCTAGAAACCTGTCAAACCCATCATACCGGTGCTATGAGTGCCTCCGCTTCGCTAACGGGTTGTTATCTGTCTGGCCTTCTTTCTCTCAGCCTGTCAGTCACCTGAACCCAAGCAGCTGGGCATGTTGTCTGATGATGTGCCTCCTCTGCAAATCGACACCTTGTAGTTTCAGAGCTCACCAACACCACTTGATGACAAATGATTTACAGATAATAGAGGCGTTGGACTTGCGCATGTTTATGATTGATAAACTACACTCGTAGCATTAGCATAATCCACATTTCTATTAAATAATATTATCTTAAATATATTTTTTTACTATTATTAAATTATTATTATTATTATCTTATATTATTAGATTTGATGAATTATTTTATTAAAAATCGAATGGGTTTTGTAATGACACTGACAAATTTGTTTTGTAGATGCCGTGCAATGTTATTGTTTTAAATCATTTAAATTATTACAATTTTTTTGTTTTATGTATTGGATAGACATCCTTTAAATCACTTTATTTGCAGAAACACTAAAACACATATACATGGTCTTTTCCATTGCTCGTGAACATTTGTGTCCATTGATTCTTTTTGCAATATGAGCATGATTAAAAGGTGCAAACATGTGTAAATTTGATAGTGTTACATTCACTACAGAGCAACGTTCAAAATGTAGAGGTTGTCACCTTATCCACTGATATTAATTATGTCATTTTCAGTGTGCCTCAACAGGTGTTGTGTTTGGCAGTAAAACATCAGTGTAATTGCTCTGAGTCAAAGAGTTTAATGTGCGTTTACATGTTCTTTTACACTTGGGGTTGAGGTTCAAAATGAGTGTTAATTTGCATGGCTGGCAATAAAACATGTCATGTAATAAATATACGCAAAGTGTGAACTGCTCGGCTGAAAAGATACAGTCAGTACTTCTCATTCATCCTCAGGGGAGACAAAAACTGCTGTCATAATGTTCTGCTTCCATGATTGATTAGCAGCCATAATTGAGTGTTAATATAAAATATAAATGCAAAAGCTTAAAAAAATTGAAAAATCTTAATTAAGACATTATGCAAGTGCAAAGTTTTTTGTTTTGCTTTTGTTTTCTAACGAAAGCTTCACTCTGTGCATTGCATTATAATAACATTCATTCGAGAAGTGTTTTAACATATTAACCTGTATAGAACAGATCCTGCATTTCACAGCTGTGAAATTGATTGTATTAGATTTAATTTGCATTCATGTATGAATGAGATACATCTACACATGTTTATTGTAATTTATTTTCCTCATATGTGAGTTCTGAGGTGTGAAGTGCAAAATAAAGAGAAGGATCGAGACTGGCCTGATCCTGACAATCAAGAAAACCTTTAATTTGGATTGTTTGTTACAATCTTATACAGTATAAAGGTAGAGTCGGGAAACTTGTTAGTACTCAAAGAAGCAGCATCTGTGGTGAATAAGCATTGGAATGCAACAGCAGTGTAAAGCAAGCTTAAAAAAAACAACAGGGGTGGCCTCACTTGTAATTTCAAAAAACATTATCATGTAGCTGCCAATATATGAACATAAAGATTTGGCTGACTAGCAAACAATCCTTTCTGATCCACAATAGCTCCACACAGCTGGGGACAGGTTAAACGGCTGTAAAGCAACCCTCATAAAGTTCACCACCCCGGAAAACCGCAGGAAGGCAATAAACCATCAGAGAACATGCTGTTCTGCCATCCAACAGGAGCTCAAAGGAGGCGGTCTCCCACACGTGGAAGCAGGACAGGACAGGTGTGAACCATGAGGATGCCTCCACTCCGTTTTGTCTGTTACCCAGTGGGCAATTCTATGATTTAATTATATGTGTTCGATTATGGGATTCAATTATATGTTCCCAGTTTTATGATTCAGAGCTAACTGTGTAGCAGGGTGTAAACAGATTTTGATGGTGATTTATTCTTCCTCTATTCCAGTTGCTGCACCAGTTGTGCAGCAACTGGAATATATAGAACATATATATTGTAGCTATGACCTAACTTTGGGAATACAAATTAAATTAAATGTGTGACCAGATTAGACTAGATCATTGTGTAAAGTCTTTTGTTTCCAATATTGTTTGTGAAGAGGTGTCAGACTCAACATTGCGCAAGGTGTTGGCATCACCTGTTTGACATGCAAGTTGCCTAACATTCACTTTTGGGAGGACAAACTGTCAGACACGCCTGAGTGAAATGTTTAAATTCGATACTGTCAGTCCTCCGCTACTTCCTGTCTCTCTCACACAATTGTGCTCATGTAACAAATAACAAGTCACAAATTTTCATTTGGTAGTTTTGAAACTTATTTGAGCAAGATGATTTGAGAAATTGGGAAGCACTGGGAAAGGGAACTTCTGCTGAGTCAGCCTGTTCTTCTTTCCACAACATTTCCTTGTGAATTTCCCAGAAATCAATGTGGAAACTGTAAGTGCTCACAAGACTGAAAGCTGACGGGATGTTTCCGAACACAATTAAACCATGAGAAGGAAGGCACCTACCAATTGGAGGAAGAAATGTTTGATATATGTTTTATATATATATTGTTTTCACTGTTTTTATTCCTATTCATTTGATCTTATTCATTTTATTGTCTTTACTTCCTCTTTGAACATGTTTTTTGGCCTTATTCTCATTTTATCTGCCTTGTCTGGTTTTATTTCTGTTTCTAAAGCACTTTGTATCATTGTTAAGAAAAGTGCTATATAAATAAAGTTTATTATTATTATTATAACTATGTGACACACATATTGTATCTTAAAGTTGTTTTCTTATTAAACACAAGAAAAATTCCATGAAAACTACATTTTATACATATTGTTTTCCTCACACCAACAAGGAAAATGTGTGACTGTGACAAAGAGTATTGACAATAATACTCTCATACTCCAACCTGTCTCAAATTGCACAATGGTTTTCAAAAACACAGAGCCTGAGACAGACTATTTTTCCAAACTGTAAGTAAACATTGACATAACAGACATCTTATCTATAACGGTAAATTCTGTTCAGCCACAAGACAGTCAGTTGGACTGCAGGAATCCTGTAGCAAACAAGACGTTTAACTATGAGGAAGCCTGTTGATTATTTGTTAACCTGCAAATTTTTGGTACAGTATTTAATGAAGGTCTGCCATTTTGACATTTCAAACATCCTCCTCTGTCAGTCTATACAGCTTTTTCACGGCAGACATGTGACATATCATAGCAGGGAAAGCACAGGTTTAATTAATAATAACATCACTAACAACTTAATTACATTTTGTTGAGCCAGTTCCAGAGCCCTGGTATGTTGATGGCTCACTGATACTTATTGGGACAGAGCCATCGCTAGTGTTATTAGTTACACCTGTTCTTTTCCTTCTATGACAAGTCAAAATGTCAAAAAGTCATTGCTGACTGCTCTATGTCTTTGCCATTTCAGGAAAAACACCTCACCGAACAGGTTCACTATAAACACCCTTTAGTGTTTAAGAAATACCTGGCGCATTCATCCTGCTATAAAGTCTCTGGTACGTAGGGGGCCGCTAGCCTTAGCAGAACCAACAACGAATATGACAAAGTTACTATTTATTTAAACACACATTACTGCACTGTACATATTTCCCAAAATTGTAGCATTGTAACATCATTACAAAGCTGTTACAATATGGTTTGTGCTACCAAGTGCGTCCATTGTACTTTTAAAATGCAACAGGCCTTATTCATGGGCAGCATTTTGACTTGTCACACTGGGAAAAACAAAGATGGACACACTTGTGCTGTGAAAAAGGCCTATGTAAGATTTTTGTTCTACCTTTTTTTCTCTTTTATTTCTGTTGTCAGTATTTCTTTCCCTTGTTGGTGTTTTTCCCTGACATGCATGTCACAACAAAGGAAGGTTTGTCCCGCTTCTATACAATCATAAATAGGACAGTCACAGTATGATGGTTATTATGAATCTGTTTTCCTATTCCGATATGCATGCCTTGGTCCTGACATGACTTTCTGCCGTGACCACCCAGTTTACTCCACTCTACAGCACATAAAAAAGGACTAAACCTGGATTTGGGAACATTGTGTTGATGTCAAAACGGTATAATGGCTCAAACATGAAGGAAGCAATCCCATTTAAGGCTGCACATTAAAATGTATCACATTTCTAAATTGAAGCTGTCATATTTTATAATCTAAAAGTCTGTCTACCCCAAGGATCATGATCAATGATCGTGTTTTATGATCTTTTCCCATTCAAAGTTTTATCACATGCTTTTAATAAAGCAAACAGTTATTGTTTATCATTTGTGTATAATTGGCCCAAAGGGAAAACCTCTACCAGCTCTTTATAACACAAATCTATTCCCAAGGTTGTCTGGAGTTCATTTCCTGCCCTGTTTACATCTTAAACTTCCTGCAACCCACTGACAGCTCTCTTCACATGGGCCAAAACTAGAACTGAGGATGAGGGATGTTTACCACACAAAGGGGACAGTCACACAAATAGACCACAGTGGAGGAGGGGGAGTTGCATAATCCTTCCAAAGCGCCAAATAACTGTTAAACCCATATTTGTGGTAGAAAGTAATATGACCATAAACATGCTGCAGTAAACTGTTCCATAAACTCCACACTGTAAACTGCCTTGTTGTATTTGTACATTTGTAGAGGTTTACTGAAGTCTTAGCAACCACCCTCATCTTTAAGTATTGCCTCAAAAAACACTGACATGTTTCATTTGTTCACTTGCATTCTTATTGCTTGTGTCACATATACAAGATGTTAAATATAGATCAAGAGAATGCCTTTCCAGAATTACAGCTGCACTTCACTGTGGTGTCTAAAACACAAGTGGGGCCCTTCTGTGTGTTTGATTTCCAGCTACTACAACTCTTGAAAAATATGTGTACATAGAGCCTCACCCCGTACCCATAAAATAATACAATCTTGCATTAGTCTATTGGTTTTTTAACTTTTTTATTTCACCCCAAAAAACAATTTATATCAAACCACAATGCCCTGTTTTATATTTGAGAAGTAGAAAATCTGTCTATTTCATTTAATTTAATGTTCATTATATAGAAATTCACCTTTCAGTAGTGTCTCAATATGTTCAATATTCAAGAAGACAATCTTGTGACTGGTGACCACTGTTATGAAGGAACATGGCTTGGGAAATGTTCATTTTCAGTACTGTGTAGGTTATGCAACCATCTCCCCCTTGACCCTGTGTGTGTGTGTGTGTTACATGTTAGTGTGGGGGTCTGCAGGCTTTAAATTATGTGCAGGCCCTTGCTGTGCCGTGGTGTCATGAACCGGAGTAAGACCGTAAATACGAAACCAGTGGCTGCTGTCCTTGAGGTGTAAGGTGTAAAGTAAGGTGTCCTGAGCTGGCAGCATTCCTAAAGTGGCTTTGATCAGTTGGGATACAAACACAACTGAGCCCATCTTGAATAAAAACAAGAGATTCTCAAGTGATCACTCACAATAGCCAAGACCCAAGACACTATAATTCTAACTGTATTGTTTTAATTTTGCTTTCTTTAATGTTAAGTTTTTCTGAAAAACAACCAAATCAGATTTAATATGCTTTTTCATATGATCATAGTAAAATGACATGACAGAATACATTTTGAGTTCAAATGTTTCAGTCCAAGATGAACTGTTCAGAACAAAAGCATCATTTTAGGAATGGGTTGATCAATGTTTAAATATATCCTTCAATATAATAAATCAAAACAACTTATCCTTAGACAGAGAGGGACTGTGTTCATCAGGTTCATCCTCCAAATAGCATTAGCAATGCTACTGATTTAACATCCAGGTAGGATGTCAGCTGTGACCTTTCAAAAATGTATTTTAGCAGTTCATTTCTCACCATTTCATCATGCAAGTTCAAATATTTTGACAACAATCTGTCAAAAAACTTTGACAGATTGTTGTGTCCAAGATGAGCTTTGCAAAGATTTCTGCTCCAAACCCCCCCTTTTTTACCAGAGAGAGACAGAGAGACATGACTGTTGGTAAAAACTACACAGAGCAAGTCATTTTATTTCTTTGAGCCAAAAACCCACTGACGTCAACCCTCTGACCTCATTTCTAATGTTGACAACTTAGAAGATTTGATCATGTCGTATGTGGGCAAAAATAGAATGCAATGTGCAAAAGGAAACACAGCCACACCAGTTATGCAGTGGCTTAGCCAAGGATTAATTTGATTGTGCATGATTCAAGGCATAACCAGCATCTGTCTGTGGTGCAACAACTTCTGTCTGTGTAGCCGGAAGTTGTACATTTGAGGAGGTTACAGAGGCAAGAACTGTGTCCACTTAACATCATATGGGTGAAGCAGATATGACCAGACAGCAATAAATAAATAAATCTAAGTATTTATATGATAATTATCCAGACACAAACTGAATAAAATGCATAAAGTATTGGACATTTTTAATAGGGCACTAAGGCAGCAATAAAGCACTCCAGCTCTGATAGCTTGTAAGCAACCCCTGCATGAATTTGTGCATAAATCTTCTTTTTGTTTGACCCTCTTTCCTTCAGAGGTCCACGTTAACACCCACTTCAAAGAGGTCACATTGCCCTGTCAACACATGAAATAAGTGGTGTGAAGGAAGACATCAATGAAGTCATGTTATGAAGTTGTGTAAAGTGTTTTGTCTCTGAAGCTAGTAAACAATTTCCTTATGTGAGAAAGCAATAATGGCACATTTTTTCACTTACATAATTGTCTGTCATCAACAATTTGCAACTCTTTTGAACTGTTTTTTGTTTTTGAAAAACAGAGCAACTCCTTGTTCATATTACAGGAAATGTGCAGTGCACGACACTGCATAACAGTATGACATACAGCTAAAATCTGACATTTGTTTCATTCAGCTCTGACTTTAATGTTGACATGATGAATGTGCTGCCATTCAGAGGACACGCAAGTTGTATATGTCTGCATGAAAAGCAGTCAGAGTAAATTGATCTCCTGCATGCGAATCCAACCACATTGAGGCAGAGCTCGCTTATCCCAGCACAACCCCTGAATTTCAATCCGAAACAGATGTTCTTTTTTTTTTCATTGCATAACACTAGTAATCCAACACAAACTCTTCTCTTGGCTTCCTGGTTTCAAGCAAGTTCCAGTCTAAGGTTTAATTCCACACCTAAGGCTCTTCCCACACTTTTAATATTTAACTCTACATTATGGAAAGTGATGTGGAATCACTGATGCTTTGACTCAGATATTCTGTGTTTTTGCCTTTTTAGAAAATCCGGCAGAAGCCAGAAATGGGTGCAAGTCTTTAGTCATTAACAAATGAATTAATGTGAACACGTCCTACACATCAGCTAGTAGGCTTTTAACCAGGGGTGAGATCAGTGTTTGATATATGATTCTAAGAGTGAACATGTTGAAAATGGGTTACGTAATTTAGAACAACTTGGTCAGAAGTGTTGAAATGGATAACAAATGTTGTGCTTCATTCATTAATTTTTTTACATCCTCACAGATGTGTTACAATGAGGTAAGAATAGTACAACCAAATCATTTACACTACCCATGTATGACCTCATGACCTCTCCTCATGTATGACCTCGACTGAAGATTTATGATGAATCGGTTTCAAATAAAAAGCCACATGCACTGAAGTGATTCTAGAACACACTGTTACTAAACCAGTCCCAAAATAGAAAGACAGAAAGAGTGTTAAAGAAAAATAGAAAATGAAGCCAAACCCCTAATTGTCTTCAGACTTTTTCTAAGCCTCTAGAGCCTGTGGTATATAAATGCTAGCTGTACAGCCAGATGAATTCAAGGCTGCATCAGCCAATTAGCACATGTATGATTAAACTGCAGTACCACTTCCTGCATTGACATGCACAAGGTGCTCAGGTATCTGGACAGGCAGTAGAAAGACTGACTCCAATTATCTTGTACAAAAGAGCCAATAAACGCCTGTAACTCTCCTCTTTGCTACATTAAACAAATGTCCTCCTCAGTCAATACGCTGCACATCCTGCCTGACACTAATTAAATGCAGAATGCATTTCAAAGCAGCCATATTGATCAGGACCATCGGTTTCACATAGAATCAGTTGTTTTGACACAAAACACCAGGAGAGACCACAGTTTCATGTGTAAAAGTGAGCAATGGGAAAGACACTGTGTTTACTCTAGTGCTATTTGATCTGTGGTGGTGATTCTGGGCCCGAGCTCAGTCTCTCTGTTCTCAGCAATGGATGGATGGGAGCCTGGTCTACGCACCAGGGAAGCCACAACATATCTAGTTACACACAGGCTGCACTGACTGGCTGCCAATCCGTCTGAAGGGAAATGCTACTCGGACAAACTGTTTTTTCACTCTGGCAGATTCCAATCCACTGGCAACCAGCTATTATTACTTCACTACCATTAGTGGTCACAATGTTTTTGACTTTGGAAAAAAAAAAGGTTTGTGTACTTACTAATATTCAACTGTAAGTGAGTAAGATAATGAGAACTGTCTTTCCTAAGTCTGAGGAGCCAACATGCTAAATTAAAAAAGTACCTTTGTCTGAAGTAGGAGCCTCGTGGCTCACTGCAACATTGTGTTGAATTTTACAAATCACATGCTCCTCGTCACACTGACCTTGTAAACACAAACGAGGCTCACAGAGCTCAATAGAAATACTCATATATTCAAAGATGTTGTGGTGGAGTGGCTCCAACTTCCAAGAATGCAAGGTTAGTTTTGCGAACAGACAATGTGTTGTTTACTCTGAAATTCAAATGAGAGGAATTTCACAGTGGTTCCATTATTTCAGCAGCAGAAAATAAAATCCTCCTGGGTGTTGTTACAGCTGTTTCATGTTTTCCCTGACTGGATTTCCAATGAATAAATCTCTGCATTGCATAGAATATGTAACCTCCAAAACAACATCCCAAGAAAAATGTAAAAAAAATAAATAAATTTAAAAACTTGGTCTTGTATCAGTGGTATTCCCTTATTACAATAGTGTATTAGTGCATAAGGCATTAGTAAAATTCTCTAACTAAAATATGTAATGGCAACACAAAACTTTTTTTTGTGATGTGCTCAATTGCTTAGTTAGTGCTGAAAAAAACATTACCTAGCAATTATTTTACCTGCTTAAAAAACATTTGCTGTTTAGTGAAGGATTTTAAACAGATACTGTATTTCCATAATATTGTAAAATCACAATGTTAGATCATGACTTTAACTTCCCTGCCAGAAGTCAGTGATGATGTCACTTATCAAATGTAATAATACATTTCTGGATCAAACACAAGTTATGTGGGTGCAGTTAATGAACAAAAGACAGTGTGTCAACGTATTGTATTGTGTAAACATAAGGTTTATTGCAAATGTGCAGTCGTATCCAAACACCATAGTGAACAACTGTTAGGAGGATACTTTACAGCAACAATACCGTTATCTTTACAAAACACATAGAAACTTAAGCACTAGCTACAAACAAGACGTCTCCCTGTGAAGTTTTACACATGGTCCTGGTTTGCTCGGCTTCTGTTGTTGTGAGAAAAAAAAAAAGGCGAAGTCTTTGGTAGCTAGAAAACAACAACAACAGCAGCTCAGTGTGGAAATGTGTTCCTCTTACTACGGACAGGCACTGTTGTCATGCCATCGTTTAAGTTGGCATCTGAGCAAGAAACGGACCAGATACTGGACGACGCTGCAAAAAAATCAGGAGTGCATCTGCAGCGACAACTGCCGGCGTCTGCTTGCTCACCATCGCCACTACGTTTACCTCAAGACGTTTTAACTTTATGTACATTGTAGTTATCCTTTACTGTGAAGAGCTAGGCAAACAAGGTGGGCAGATATGCCTGTCCACCTAGATTACAAAAAAATCTTATAAGACCACTGTACAATGCTCCTATTTTACAAACAACTGGTATTTGTTCAGAATCACAAACAAAAACAGAAGATATAGCAGGATTAATGTCCCCTATAAGCAGCAAGCCCCAACTGCAGACAATACAAGATTACATTTTATGAATCATCACAGTATACTGATCAGTCTACTGCAGCGGTCCACCAGCTCTAATAGGCTATACTGCATTAACCTCCACCTCTGTTGCCTTAGCTTATCCTGTTGATTATTCTTGTTATGCTTAAATGTACACGAACACATGAGCAATACATTGTAGGTACAGGAAAAGTCCTCGTTATGTGGATGAAATGCATGGCTGGGAGTCCTTGAAACTTGTATTTTGAAGTCGGACAAATCCACATGACGGGGCTCTTCTGGTTGAGACACGGAGGACCGTCTCAGATGGGTCTGCTCTGGGTGAGCAGGGAGCAACCTCCCCCACACTTTCCAAGTTAGCACCTGCAGGGCCAGCCCGATCAACACTTCCTCACCCCCCACTCTAGAGGTAAGGGTGTTTGTTGGAAGATTTCGGCTAGGCAGGGAAAGCACCCCCCTGTCTGAAAGCAAGCGCTCGTCTGTGTCTAGTCAGCCCTCTCTCTATTCTTAGCGCTTTTGTCTTTGACTACGACAAAGAGTTGGACGGTATCAGAGGACGGGCCTGACACCGCACCGGTCAGAGCGTCTTAAGTTCTGTTTTGTGCTTATCAGTGTCAACAGTTCTTTTGTGTCCCATCGATCATTTACAGCCCCGATGCTTCACCTTCACTGTTTTGAAGGGTTCTCGGCGGCGGCGATTTTGTAACACTTAGGTTCAAATGGAGGTCCATTACTGTTAAGAGACAGTGGCTCTGCCCGCCCCAAGGCAGAGCCACTTACACAGCAGAGCCTGTGCTGTGGATGCAGGTCTGCTGCTGCTGCTGCTGCTGCTGCTGGTCTGGGGTCACCTGGGCGCTCTGATTGTCCAGGGGTAACAGCACGTCTGACGGGATGCATGATTGGAATTTCTCCAGTTGCTCTGGACTGGCCAGGTTCTTCAGCAGGTAGTTCTCCCTCTCAAGCTGGTTGTTCTTCTCCGCCAGCTCTTTGATCTGTTCTTTGAGGATCTCCACCTCCTCACGCACCGCGTACATCAGGTGGTTCTTGACAAGATCCTGTCAAGACAAAGAAGAAGAGATATATCAGTTCAGAGATAAAAACAGAGTAATGTTAAGACTTGAGGCCGTTCTGCTTGGTTGCACAGCTGATGCATGTACTGAAAGAATGATGGGCTTTTCCAGGCAAGTTTGCTGTCAGAGGATATCTTCTACTCCACTTGGTGTATTTACTAGCTTGGATCTCTTGTTGACATACAGTATATATGTTACAACTTTGACTCAAGGGTGCTTTCAATAATGCTGTGCTGCAAAAATGTTATCAGTCTGTTTTTTTGGACTTCCTGCCATCATCTCCTGCACTTTTTCTTTTTTTCTACTTTGTCACATGAATAAAGCATACACTAGCCTGCGCTGCCTTCACATAACAAGGACTTCCCACAGCATTCATAGAGAGCTGGTTTTGTGCCAAATGCATTGGGGAAACCGGGTTTTGGGTCAGTGGGTTCTATACATGTTGATGTTCTTTCAGGACAAAATCTTATGGTCAAAGAGACCATCTAAAAGGTCACAGGTTTGATGCATGTAACAGACAATGCAGATCTACTAGCCACTGTAAATTACTAGTTATTGTAAATCACTTTGAATAACAGCATCAGCTCATTGTTAAATGCTAATTGTGCATTGCAGAAGTCAGTCAACTGGGATTTGAACGCACTTTGTTTCAAAAGACATGCATGTAGTAACCTATATATACCTATATTATTATAGTGCAGTCTATATTCATATCTTTGTCTGGTGTTTGTGTTCCTATCTCAGCTTACCATCGCCTGTTCAATCTTGTTGTCGATGGCCACAACGCTAGCACCAGAGGCACTGCAGAAGGGAAGAAAAAGAGGCCATAAATTAACAGTTCAAAACCACAACTGTTGTTAACTTAATGTCAACTCAATCCCAAACTAGTAACAAACTAGTAAAAAAAACATGTTGGTTCTTCCTGAATTCATTGGTCTATGACAATGAAACAGAAAGCTTGTAAAACAGTAAGGAAAACAGTTTACCTATCTGTTATCTAGTTTATTTTTGTAAAGTATAAACTGCATGTTGATTGCTCTGAGAGTTACATTAGGCTTTTATAGAGGTTATAGTGTAACGAGCACAGAGTGTACGAGGAAGTGGACAAGTGATACAGTGACTAGCGCTGTCCAAAGTCCAAATAAACAGCAGCAGAAAGAAACACAGCTGAAAGGACAGCATTTGGTAATATAGCAACAGTATCAGACATTGCAAATGGACGCATTTGGTTTGGACCGCTACATGAAAATACAGGAGGCCTGCAGTAGAACGAGAATAGGCGCATGCTCCGATTTATAACCAAAAAAAACGCATTATTAATGAAATAACGTAGGCTATCTCAAACATATCTTGACTGTGTCGGATATTTACCTGTTGTCAAGTTTGACGGATACAACGTCTCCTCCGAGTAGCGAGGAGAAGAAAGAGATGGAAAAGTTATGCAACTGGTAGACGGCCACCTCCATGGGTGTTTTAGCGAACATCTCCGTGCTCATGTTGAGTACCAGACTCGTTTGGATTATACTTCTCGCCACGTTTGCGACTGGTTGGACACCTAAGTGTATATCCGGCTTTGTTTTGTCTTTTAGTAGCGATGCACTAAATCGCTGCTGCTGGTTGAGCTGCGGTGCTGTGTCGGTGTGTGAGCTTCGCCGGTTTGTTCAAGCGACTGTCTGATGCTATTTCTGCCACCGGCTGCTATTTAAATGGCTTGCTTCCTGACGTCATCTGACGCGCGCATATATTACTCAAATGAATTGGCGGGTCAAATTGTATGGTGCCTTCCCGTGCAATAGGAAAAACTGCTTTTAGCACGTGGACCGTGCAGAAATCTGATAAATACACCCCACCTCAACTTTTTTGAATAAGAAACCTAGAGGGGGGAAATAAAGTGCCCTTGGTCACGTATTAATATTCAAGTATTCACGAGCACGAGGCACTGGCTCTGTTAATATAGTGATGTTTTGTGAGACTTTGACTTTTGCTCTACTACTCAGGGGGATGTTTTTTTTCCCTCTGTGTTGATGCTATTGGGCAGAATAAAGACAAAAATGTAACACATAAAGCGATAAAATATGATGCAATCGAGTATACAACTACAACTATAAAATGTCTTGTACTAGGTTAATGCATTAATTTCATTCTATTTTCATCTATTGTGTTTGGAAGAATGACTAATAATATTATTTGGTAATTACATTTTTGTGGTACTTTCACTTTAATTAAAATTTTAATTCAGAGCCTTTGGTCGATAATAATATTTTTATCATGAGAACGTCTACCAGTGTTCAGATTATAAATATAAAAGTGATATAGGTCTTAGATACGCTCTCTTCAAGTAATCTATGTTTATTTGATAGTATGATTTATTTTTAATATGATTTCTGGTTGTTATTATATGATTATACAGTCGGAAGGATGGATCTCATCAACAATCAATCAAAGTCAAACCAACTTGGTGTTATCGGTCAGCTAAAACAATGCATGCCATCTTTCTTCTGCCATGCAGTGCAAAGTACACCTCTCAACCAGTTCAGTTCAGTTCATTTTAGGTTGCATTATAGCATATTATTGGTAAACAAAAGTGGCACTCGAAATAACGAGCATAAGAGGAACATTTGAATGCAGCATTACATCTGTCCGTATTGCCCTGCTACTGAACTTCTCTGTTGCTGGCTCCTGCAGTAAACCCACAGACCGAAATTCGTACTCATTGCAACAGACTACATCATAACAACCACCTGAACAATTGTAGCCATACTAGGTCTACATAAATAAGTCACTCGTGTTATTTATTGGTTCATGATTTGCCAAATGTTAACTTTCACAACTTAAAATGAGTCCGCAAACTGATTACTTGCATTGTGATGACAACAATAACATGTTGTTCCTATCACTTTATTGTTGGTTGTTACAGTGCATGCTATAACGGAATGTCCTGAGCCATCCGCACATATGCAGAGGTAGGTACTCTGTATTGGTGCTTTACCAATCCTCACTCCCGGTAAATTTCCTCCTCCTCAGTCAATATCTGAACTCCATCGGTCTCTAGTGGTGAAAGCGTATAATACACAGGCCCGTAGGGGACAATATTTATGACAGGGGCTTTGTTCCTGGACACAGTGTTTACCATGGGATTTTCCATACACATTTTCCAGGCTCCATAATTGAACAATTCCAGGTTGTTTTTCCTGCTCATAAAACATGGACAATTCTCAAAGGACACTCTACTTTTATTTATTTATTTGTCTATCTATGTATTTATTTATCAATTTATTAAATACTGTTCACATGCCATACTACATGCATTATTTTTCTTTTCTTTTTTTAGTTTCTATTGCACTGTATTTCACCCTAATGTGTAGACTAAACAACAAAGCAATCAAGGATATTTTAGGGTGACACAGACTGTAATGCATTTGTTTTGTATGCCATCACTATTCAATATCAATATCCATATTGGAAGGGCATACAGGAATCAGTCTTGCTCCAAAACTCAAGCACTGTTCTCTGGTGTATGATCTCTTGCACTTCAGATGGTCTTTTTAACTTGCATGTCACAACGTGTGACGCGACTGTACTGAGCCTTCTGCAAAGTGTAATAAACAATTTGTGAAGGAAGTGGACCACAGAAGACACAGAGAAAAAACATACCTGCTGTTATCTGTTTTGGTTTTTTTTTCGCAGCATTTTCACCGACTGTGGCTGTTATTGAGCAATAGATCTTGTTTTCACTGGGGCATCCATGCAGGTTTTAATAGCTTTAATGTAATTGCTCAGCACCTCTCAGCTGTCACATTATGTGCACTTTTGTTGTTACAATGATCTGATTCAATACTGATCATAAGCCAATTAAATTTCTATTAGAGACCCTCTGTTGCATATTAACTTTTCTTCCAAATCACCAATGATCTGTAGAATATCAACTCTAGTCAAAATAACTTCTCTGCTGAGTGGATCTTATGTCCAACACTAGTAGCCATTAAATTTGGTACATGTCACATGAAATCAACGTTCTTTAAATATATAATAACACTATAAATTAGTATGAATAATGTTTGGATAAAATAACGCCATGGTTTAGTACATAGAGTCCAAATTCTTTTGTACGCACAGCATAGTGGCAAATATGGTTTTCTACACAGGGAAAGAAAACATTTAAAATGAAAACAAATGACCCAGGTTCCTCAACTTTCCGATCTCTGCATAGTAAACTAATGTCTGCCACATTTTTGGAGAAAAAGCGGCTCTGTTATGTAACAAAACAATTAGAGTGGAAAGGCTGGCTTTTGGTAGGCCTAACAAGGCTAAGCAGAAAGCACATTGACTGGGTATTAGGGCCCATAGTGCCTGTCGTTTCAGATTTTGTGCTGTGACAGTACAGCTGCCAGGTTTAATATCAGGCCCTGCTCTGGTGATGAGGGGCTGGTGAATTACCTTGCCCTGCTGTGATAGTCCCATTCAGGAGGGGGGAGTCACACCGACTGCCTGTGGCTCAGCCGAGATGCACAGAAACTACAGACAGTGGGGAGCCTTCCTGTACTGTTCAAGTAAAAATGAGCCACATGCAGTAAGATGATGACAGTGTAAACGAGGATGCTCTTAACCTTCCTGCTTTGCCTGTTTTATTCACAGTTTGACAACTGCTCAAACACAAATTTTAACAAGTGAAAGACATTTACACACAACAAAAGCAATTCTAGTTTAATTTGTATCTGCATGTTTCTAAACAGTTTAAGTGCCACAGACATTGACCTATGCTGCCTTTTCAAGAAATAAAGTCCCTCAAATTTCTGTGGAACTGCCTGACCATGTTTGGCGCGTGCCAAATCCAGTGAGTCACTCTAAAGCTAGGCGATGGGCCACGGTTTCCATCAGATGTCCCCTGTGCAAGAGCCAAACGCGTTATATAATGCTGTGATTCATCTGCACCAGTGGCTGAAGAAGAATGAGGCTGAGACATCCCGCCAACCTCCTTCAGCTTTTGTTATGAGCAGCATTCTGGGGGTTTGACACACCAAATTCAAAATGTACACGATATAGCCCATTGAGAAACACTGGTGACCAAATCCACAGAGAGAAAACATTTCTATCGGTTTGAGATCACTTCTTGGTCAAAAGGATGACTTTTCTCTTCTTTTTACTGTGTATGTCCCACCTGCACTCTCACAATTAGGAATGCATGGGGTGTTTGAGAGTGTGGCCTGAGAACACACAGCCCTGCCATAGGCTGCAGCCAGAGGCTGTCTCAGAGGAAGCTGTCAGTGTGGGCAACAGGACTGGTTACAACCAATGAATACTGAATACTCTGCATACACTAGGACACCCAGAAGCAGAGTCATTATTATCACATCACCAATAAGTCTCCTGAGCCCAAGAATAGAAACCAGGCACATGGCCTTGGACTTGCTCATGAGGTTTTTCAATAAATTTAACAGGCTGTCAATTTCTGCCTTTGGACTTCATGTAATATTACTTTATGTGATAGGTTGTATCAAACACGCAGTGCATGCAGAAGATGATGACAGGACTGACATTGTTATCAAAGGGCTGGTAAAGATATCACTGTCTGCCTGCTTTCAACGCTGCGAGCACAACAGCAATTGTTTAGCAAATTCACCATTAGTGGAAATTCAAAACATGACTGATCACTATCAAGGTTTATGTCAGAGAAAAGATGAAGATGTATTACTAGGGCATAACACCTCTATAAACACAGCTGATATAGAGAATAGTTTGCGGCTACATTTCTTGTTCTTGTTTTGTTCTCTATTTTGTTATCAATAAGACTGAACATTATGAAAATTGTAACAGTTTCCAATGCTACTTCTATTAATATGAACATATGAAGTGTAATCCAAGCCATTTCATGACAAATAGTGCATCCACGCCCTTCATCATTTACACACTGACACACTGCCGTTATCATCCATCTTCTCCTGAAATGTCTTTGATGTGCACATCTGTCACTGACACATATCACTGTCATGCCAGACACCCTCTCACACAGTAGATAAAAACTCTCTGACTATCCTCTGCTGACCCCCACTTACCGCCGATCCGGCCTCTTGAACAGACTCGGTGAGTAAGGGGGCGAGTAGCTCATAGCTCTCTCAGGATAGCTGAAGTGCTGGTAATGACAGCAGAATCTGTGGGGCGGTTCGGCCAGACGGAGGGCGCACACCGTCCTGGGAGAGGGTGGCATAGCCCCAACAGGGGCAACTCCAGTGGGACGCGTCTGAGACTGTCCCATCTTGGCTTTCAAATGAAGGGGCTGTTTAAGAGGCAGGGGCCCTTTGACTGTTTGCTCACTGTTCTGCCGTTGTTTGTTCTCAACAACTGTGTTCTCAAAGCACAAAGAGACAATTGAGCGCTGGCGATACCTCTGGATACGCAGCCATAACTGTGAGTGCCATGCTCAGACTGGCACTTGTATGATGTGTCTCCAATCCAGTGGAACACAACGGCCGAGAGTCACAATGAAAATGACAGTTTCCTGAAATGGCGCCAATTGTAACAAAAGAGTTTCCCCTCGGGGATCAATAAAGTATTTCTGATTCTGATTTCTGATTCTGTTTCATCTCTACACTGCTGTGTGAGTGTCTGTTTCAGGCAGACAAAGCAAAAGAGCTTTCTCTAAGTGTACCTGAAGGGAACAATCATCATGCCTATCTCCATACCTCATTCAGTCAGTGGTAATATGTGTAATAAAACACATACTTAGGCCATTGTTCCATGATGTGAAACAAAACTTGTTCTCCATATAATTACCTTATCTGGCACCAGACTTTCCAAGACACTAAATACAGCCAAACAAGAGCAAAAATCATAGTGTTTCCTCACTTATATGGTCACTCAATATGGAATGGTTTTGGAGACGGTGTAGTCCCTCATTCGTCCAGGAGTGTTCTATCGTAGAAAAGGTTTCAGTCATAGTCATCTGGACACTGTTTTCAGAATCAAGATGTTTTCATCAAAAACAGTGTCCAGATGACTACGACTGAAACCTTTTCTACAATGGTTTTGGAGCTCTTCCCCACAGAGAAATTGTTACACAATGTCTTATAATTTGCATGTAAAATGAAGCTGAGGCAGATGAATTAGTTCAGCGGTATTTTATGTAACATTTGAGATTACGTGTGTGGTGTTTGTCAGTTTCAGTAAGCCTCCTTTGTCATCATGGGTATTGTTATTGAAGTATTAATGTTTGGAGAGCTATTGCTGCTGGTAAAGGTGTAACACCAAAAGTAAACCTCTCGCTATGATTAATTGCAAACTGATTTCTAGTTTGACAGTTCTGTCTCACACCTCTATCTCCATTTAATCCATTTTTAAGTGGAGGGTTTTGACATTTGATATTGTATACAGAGTGTGATGCATGGACGAGTGCGGTGTTACCTGACAGACAGTCACGTAAAACCAGTTTCTGCATGTTGCCTTTTAAAGATGTATCCTTTAGTTTGTAACATTTGCATATTGGCATTTATCACTAGATAGAATTTCATATTGTAATCTTTTGTGCCATTGAGGTAGAAATTCAGAAGACAAAAGTATAATTAACTAAATGTCAAGCAATAACTGCAGGGAGCTTCAAGCAATACTGTCCTGCACAATCAAACAGAAAGCTTCATTCCGTATCTTTCAGAAATGTGAGTCTACTCTGAATGGGCTTTCACAGCATCAGCAGAGGGAATGGATGGCTTGTGTTGGGCATATTTACACCCATCATGTCAGGAGCAATTCATTTAAAATCGAGAACATTTAATCCTTTTGTATTCAGCTTAGTCATTCAAACTCAGGTGGAGGTTTTTCTTTTCTTTCTTTTTTCCCTTGTCTCCAATTTCATGAGATTTTCCATTGCTCAAAGCATGAAAAGACATCAAGCCATTTTTTCAACATGTGAATTATTTATTCTTCTTTTAGCAAGATGGCAGTGAGCTGAAACCTTCCCTCAGATGAAACCAATGGGTGACATCATAGATACTGTATGTCTACGTTTCTTTACAGTCTACTGCAAACCATAGGGAGCTTCTTGTTTTCTGTTTTTCTACCACACAAGCGGCTCCATGTAATTACATGTCCTCAGACAATTATCTTCTCACACACATGACCAATACTGTCTGTACAAGCATGGGAAGGCACACACACACACATCCAGGAGAACAGCAAGAGTGATTGTCAAAGCAGTCTATCATGTTATTATAGGGTGTTTAGTAACAGAGCAATGTATTCCCCTGAATGTCTGAAGAAAGGGAGCAAATGAATGAGGGGTAAAGAGATAAATAAATGCGACTTTTTCTGTGATGCCATTTCATGATAGGAGTGATGTCATGGGTTCTAAGCCTGATTATATATTAGTTTATCTCTTTAAAAGTTACAATATTATGTCATAAACTTAGCATTACTATGAGTCTGAGCTGCTGTGTTAGGCAGTTCGGCTAAATGTTGGTTACAGGCTCCAAAGGAACAACTTTTTAATAAGCTGTACTTAGCTACAGAAAGGTTTTAATTATAATTTGCATGGTAGGAAACACAGAACCATTCCTTCCTCTGTACATCCCTAAAGGTAGCTGTTACAAAATCAGAAGACACCACAAGCAGGTGTGTGTTTGTGGTCACAATCTGTACTTTTCAACATCTGTGAGGAACTGTATTTAACTGATTAGTCCCTTGACAGAGAATCTCCTTTGCTACGTAACATCTGTCTGGGTGACATGCTTAACTTTGTGCATAACCACCAAGAAGACAAGGCAGGAACTGCTCCTCACTTGCCTTGATTTGATTTCTTGAGACAACACAAAGGCCCACCTTAATGCTTTGCTTACCAGAAATTACTGCACTTAATTTCAGTTCATACAAAATGATAAGCTGTCCATTTACAGTAGCCTTCACTGACACTAATGTCAGTTTACAAGCAGTAGCGTAGCAAATGGTGCTGTGTGTAGTATATTGCAGTTAACAAGCTTGGGGACTTTGCAGCATGTGGCACCAGGCTGTGATTCAGCTGAAGTCAGACAGCTTCAGGCCATAATGTAAAGATTTACTTTGTGTTATAATGGTGGAGAATGTACTGGCTAAATTTACTGTGAAAATACTGAAATGGAGCTGAGACCCAGAGCGTGTGTTAGGGGAATATCGCAGTATGGCAAACCCTTGTCATGTCACATTTATCCCCCAACCCCACCACCTAAAAAGAAATAACAGTATGTTCTAGCCCATAGCCCATAGGATTCCCATCTGTGTTTTAGTGCAAACATGTATACACATGAAAACACACACGCAAAATCGTCTGCTATGAAAGATAAGGGATTAGACTCTCAGGGTTTGGATACAGTTAAGTGATCACACTAATGGCACTGTGGATGCTTTACAAAAGGTTAAAGGTTGTGGACTCAGTTTGCCATGCAGTGTTAAATAGCAGTGAACTTTGTCATTAGCTATGTCAAAGCCCTTTGACTCATTACGGGTCACCTAGTTTACACACCACTAAAAATCTATTTGAATTTCTAATCTAAATTTTCTATGAGTGTATATTTCTGAAATAAAAAAAGTAGTGTAAAGCTTTTGCTTATAAAACATGCTGTGTTTACTTCACACAAAGCATGAGTAGTGATAATCAAAAGACTTGTTGGCTGGCATTTTGCATGGCATCTGGGATAAATATACTGTTGGCTGGATCATGTCCCGGAACAAAAGGTTACAGAGTTCAGCACCATCTGTCTATATTCATCTGCCTATGTTACTTTAGTATACTGTATACCTCAGCTGTCATAGTTGTTGTGTATCTATGTCTAATCTGAGTTGCCTTCAGTCACGGAATGCTGACATCGGTCTAATGGGTACGTACTGCACCGAAATCCATCACAAGACTGTTGTGATGCTGAGAAATGGAAATCTGCTGTATGTGCTGTGAAGCTGATTGATACAAATAGAATCGTTCCGAGGCAAAGCAAAGAGCTATACCACGCTATCTGCTGTAAGTTGGCAGGTTTTATTTTTATTGCAAACTGTGTCATCTGTTGGGATACAATGTGCTACGTGTGGAATTTTAACATCAATATGTCATTACAAAAAATGTTTTGGCACTGTATGTTTATCATAAGCAAAAAGGCTGCCACTGAGAAGGTTGTCAGCCTCTGTACTTAAGTAAATAAATTTGCCAAATGATGGCTGAGCATCTTTATAGGCATGCCATTTAACTGCTTTACAGCACAAAACAGTGAACAGTCTGCGTGAGTTTTTCAAGAGAGCAAATGACAGAGAATATCATAAGATGTATGAAAAAAACTGACTTTGAGAATGTATTTCAGTGGAATGCAACAGTGTGAGGGATGACAAGAAGCAATAATATCTTCTTGACAAATAAGTAATTTCACTGAATAATTCGTCCTCGAAAGAAACTAATAAAATCTCCTAATGCAGTCTTTATTTCAAGTTAAGCAGATGAAAGAAATGGGATGATTAACCTCTCATTTCTCACCTGCCCCTTGTCCACATATAATACCTTTATTCCCTCTTTCTTTTTTAACCTTTCTTCTTTTTCTCTAAAGTATCCCTCACTCTAACATTACCACCTTCTTCTTTCAATCCATTCCTCCTTCTCAATTTCTCCCTCTCTCCCTCTCCCCACTTTTCTCATCTTTTTCCAGCCATGTCTGGCTGAGCTTGCAGCTGTGTGACCCAAGTCACCAGCAACTGGGACAACACTGGAGGGATCTGGGCCCTCGATGAGGCATCCCCTGGTGTGTGTTTGTGTGCTTGCGTGTGTTTTTGTTTGCCAGTGTGTATGTCGATGCGTGCGGTTGGCCGCACGCTTGCATACGTGCATGCTCATACACGTCTGGCCTTGTCAGCACGATCTGGATTTAACTGGATGATAGGCACCCTGCTAACACTCGCTGTCAGTGTCATCCAAACACTGAATCGTTCCCACAGACTCCAGCAGGCTCCTCCGCTGAGCATTAAAGCTAACCCTCTGTCACCTGCAAGATGACGATGGAGCAATGATTAATTTCCCATGGATAATTTGAGAGTTACTGGCGGTCATTGCTGAAGGAAAGTGCATGAACAGCACAACATTAAATATTCCTTAATGTGACAAGACATTAAAAAAACAGACATACATCCTTACATCCATGCAATAACTATTGTTTTGTCATTTATCTTATCATACATTTCCTAAAACTTTTTGTGTTACACATTTTCATTTTGCGGCATCTCTCGGTCCCTTTCTGCCCTGGGGTGCCTGACATCTCCAAGGCTTCACAATACTATCCAAGTCTTAAGATGATTCATACTGGAGAAATGCAATCAAATACAAAAAAATCATTTATTTGAAGTAGTTCTAAAAGAAAACTTCAAACATTTCACTCCTTCACTTGCAAAATCCTCATATTTTTTAAAGCTACGTATGTCTATGGCCTCCAAGTGACAGATAGCAGTGACCAGGGCTGTGTTTCCACTAAGGTACTCCTATTAGCCTGAGGAAGTTTCATCAGCCTGCCATCCACTGATCTCTATAAGCCAAACAAATCATCCTGTTCTCCTTCAACAAGACCACAGGAATGACTCAGATCATAATTCAATCAGCTTTCCACACAGCATACTCTGACTCAAGCAAGAGAGCCGTAAATCTTAACAGTGATGTTTGGGTATTCGTGTAGCAACTTCATTTATAAATGCAGGCTGAAACGTATACAGATACTGGAGATGTGAAACCATACAATGCCCTCAAAAACAGCAATTCTTTTAAAGGGTAACACTTACATGATGTTAAATTGGGAAATGTAGCATATACATCTATAGGTGCACATATAGGCTACTTAACACTAGTCTGTGTTAAGTGTTCAAAGCAGGAATAGGAATTTGCATAGAAACAGGACATGGACCACTTCTACTTGGTACTGAATGTAGTCTCCAGATCTTTAATGTTCACTTCAGGGATATTACCCCCTGTTTGTGTTTTAACTTGGGGCAACACTATTGAAAACTTGGATTGATTGCTACAGACATCTGTGCAGTTGGACATCAAGCTACGCTGTGTTCATATGTAAATCTACACATAAATTTAGCCAAGCTATACAGCTGTATTAAAACCATTCACAGGCCACTTTTACTTTCTCTCAAAGGGGAACCTGATATAACTCAAGGCGCAGCTGTGAAGTGGTGCAACGGGGGCTCACACATATTCAGCACCTCATATAACTCTCCCTTCCAAATAGCATCACGAATTAAAACCATTCAACTTTGGAGTCTGAAAAACCACAGGGGGCAATATGTCTGTGCAGTCCCACAGATGTACAGCTCAGATCACATGCAAAGGACTGCTGAAGACTGAGAGAACATGGTGTACACAATGTTTCCTCAGCCTGTCTGCGTGGTGAGGATCCCCTACCGACAGAGGACAGGCCTAGACAGAAGAGGACAGGACCAGATGTGCGGGCCCTGTTCTACCGAGTCTTAAAAAGAAACATGTTGCAGTTTAATAGAAGACAGTTTCAAGAAACATTAATGAGAAAGTGCTATTTAGGCAGCCACATCTCCTGAAGGAGAAAAACTGAAATGTATATCCAGATGTCGGCCACCCGTGTGAAAACTGTAAAACAAATATGTTTGGGCTATAAACACACATATTACATCATCATTCTCACTGCTAATTTCTGTAAAGTTAATGAGGACTTACCAGTGTTAATTACATGCACTTTAAAAATAAAACATAATAGAAGTAACTGTAGCCTTGAGGATGCTTTATCTGTTTTGTTACATTCCTGCTAAGGTCCTAATCTGTCTAAGTATTTAGAGTATTAAATGACTGAAAATGTAATAACATAACATCCCATCACCAGGTGTACATATTATAATTACGATAATTATGTTTTTACCATCTCCTTATACGTTATTTATGTTTATAAAATATAAAATGACTTATGTTCAAAAGTATTATCATATTATGTTTCTTAAGAAGCAGTAATCACTGGTTAATGTAATAACATTGTATGGAGATGTCTGTATGCATGTATGTGCATTTACTTATTAATTTATGAATCCAAGTAATAAAAGTAGATTATCTTTTTTCCCCACAGCTGCCAGGATTAACTTTCCTTTTATAATATTCTGTAATGCAATTCTGAAATGCTAGTGTGGATATCAGTGTATTTATCTATACTTTATGTTCAGCCATGTTTTAACACCTCATGGCTGCCCGTTCCTCACCCCTGGTGCATTTACCATTTTTTATGGTTTATTCCCACATCTGCCCTGGCTCTATGTACTTTATGCGTGTCTGAAAATAATTTATCTGTAATTGATGGCATGCAGTTATACAACAAACTATAGGGCTCCCTACAAGTGATATGTAACAGTATATGTGTCACTGCACGTACAGTTTATATAAGTCTGATTCAGCTGTGATGACTACATGGCTGTCACAGAAGAATTGTTCACTTGCCTCCTCTCTGCTGTGCTACTGAATTGTGTAGAGTGCCACTACCACTCGTAATAGACATGAATTAATGGTTATGTCTTATCCTGAGCATGATTCAAGTTCTCCCTACATTCAGAAGGCAATTCAAATTCTCCAGACCTCAAATATTCAACTCTTGTTTTTTGCTTATGACTGATATCAGTTCAGCAGGATTCATAGTGCAACACATGAGTACTATTTCAGGATGTGACTCAGCCAGGGGAAGGATCAGCATCAAAAGCTGCAATGTGATCCAAATACACCGAGAACACAGCGATATCCAGCCAAGTGCATTGCTGAACTGAGAGGCTGTTTGGGAGTTTACAGGAACCCCAGCCTATCCTGCCTTCAAAAAGCCAAAAAGCCTGCCCCTCAGACAAAGACGCAAGTCTTGTAAGCTTCACTCATTGGTCATTTGAGGGTTTTTATTTCCTTTTGGTCACAGCCCATTTGTAGAAGTGCAGCAGGGTTGAGGAGAAGGGAACGGACGGGAGCTTAACTTCATGATATTTGGTGACATTGTTGAAGTCAGAAAATCTGACAAATGCATTGTGAGGTGATGTCTTACTTAATTTGAGCAGTAAGTGTTACTGTGACAAAATGAGGAGAGCTTGTCTTTTTCTAATGGGATTCTTCTTGAAAACACTTCTCAGCTCACTGAGCGTGCTGTCTTGTAATTTGAATTAAGTGAGAAAGTTGTGTTGCAGTTGCTAAAAAAATCACACTAATGGTGTCACTACTTTGCACTTTGGAAAAACAAAATGGTTTTGAATGATTGCAAAATTGTTGTGTGTTTGGGACAATTTTCATAGGAAACATTTTATTTGCTGCTTTAAAACTGTGTTGGATTGCGTTTAGGCTTAAATCCAGCATTTATTTCACCTCAGTTTGAGTTCCACAAATAAAACATTAAGTTTGAGGATTTTACAGCAGATGATTGGCTGACAGCAAAGGTTCAAGCTCTCCTCCAAGAAACAAACAGGAAATACGTCCACTTGGAGTGACTCTTGAACTTGGAGTCGGTCAGCGTACACAAGACAAACTGTCTTTTTGAGATGTCATTTTCCTGGCCTTGAAGCTGGACAGAAGAGTGAGTAAACACGATCTGCCATCCCAGTCATTGTATAAAGGCTCGGGTAAACAATGTAGGCTAAATTGGCCTGCCTCCAGGGTGTACCAGCGGGGTCTAAAGTTCACTTATGAAACCACAGAACACTCTCATATCTGTTTTTCACACACATACCACACAGTCACACTCCCATGCAAGTAAATGTGTTCATTCAAGCATGGACACTAACAACATTGAGAGATTCATACCCATGTATGCATGCAAAAAGGACAAACGTGACACGTAGACACACATACACAGAAACTGACACTTGGCATATGCACACAAATTTGAGGTCACTGACGTACTCAGACAAAGCACACACACACAAATGCATTCAAGCAAGCACGCACAAGAACTACACACTCTGTTTTTGTCTCTGTCTGGACGTGTAGATTTACAGTGTTTGGCAGGCGAACGCTCACATTCTTGAGACTCTGAAACAGAGAGATCTTTAACCAACTTGACACCTTTTGTAGGACTGAGCTCTTTTTACACTGGATTAAATACATTTTTGAAAGAAATGTTCTTGGAGCTTTAAGGATTAACACTGCTAGCTGAGATCCGGAAAAATGGCAAACTTAATTCTGAAAATGTCTTCTTCTGGCATCAATCAAAACAACACCTCTTTCGAAAGTGCATGATAAAAGCACAAGAAGAAGATGATGGCTATGCTTGAGATCTTCTGCAATGAAAGCTGAAGCTGACGTAAAATCTCTAATCAGATCTGGCCTAGCATCAAGAAGAAGTGCGTAGGTGCCCTTTATTGTTTTGGATGTGGACAGATTTGCCTACGTACGCAGTGTTTGGGAGCCAGTAAGCTATCATTTTATCTTCATACCCAAATCACAGAGTTCAGGCATTGAGGGACAAGTTTCCCATCAGCATGGTAGCACCTTGGCTTTGTGCCGGCACAGCAAGGTGAAGGTGAGAGTATAAGTTTGTTATAAAGGCCTGCTTATGTACTGTACAGCACAAAGCATTCACATGTGTTCCCTGGAAAGCAATTAAAATTACCCAGAGAAGACATTAGAAAGAGGAAGAGACTGGGAGAGGTCAGGGAGGTCAAACACTCAAGCACTGCACTCCAGAGTAGCGTACTGATCCAGGGTTGTCTTTGGCTTCAATCCTGCAATAGCACAAGAGCGTGCTGCAGCGCATCATGAAATGGGAGAAATATACCAGGCTCAGCTTGTAGAATTATTGCACACAAGAGCAGATATGTGCCAGCATGTTTCTCAGAGACAACTAGAGATTCGTCTCAATGTATTTTCTGCCTGCAGTCAAAACATCTATTTATCATTCAGTCCATCCAACTGTGCTGTAACAATATATTTAAAGTATGTCACCAATTACATTTAAATTGCCACATTTCTGGGATCACTTGTGATCCATATACATATACTTGTGGCCTTTCAGTGTATTGGTTCAAAGTAAGATTTCTTGTCATCTCTTTAGATTCTCATAAAGATAAGTGATTTTTTTATTATTTGAAGCATCTGGCCTTCTTTGTTATAACAGTAAATTAACCTATGAATCGTAAGTAAAACTGATGTCAGTTTAGCTATTTGAGCTATTTTGAGGAACTATTTCAGATTTTGCAGAACTGAAACTCAAAAATCTGGTATTTCACAGGCTCCCACACCCATTGGTTAACTTCTGACCTACACACATGCACACACACACACACACACTCACACCCACACACACACAGTATACGCACACAGTCAAAAACAGCAAGTCAATATCTTTTGTTTTCCAACCTATGTGATTGATTGTCTTCTTCACGCCAGTTTAATGACTGTGCTGTTCTTTCTTGGTTAGACTGTAATTATAGTCCGACCGCAAAGGAAGGAGCACAGAGTGGCGCCTGCAAGGTGGCTGCCAACCTTTACAACATGGACGCCCCTCAACAAATCATAATACTAATAGTATGTGCCCCTTGATTTTTTAAATATTATTTGGTAAATATCCGACTGTATCTTGCTATGATTGGTTGATTTGGCAGTGTAACTTTTGTATCTTGTCTGCCACCTTGTGCTCAGTCGTTTGTCCTGCTGTCTGTGTCATCTGGCTCTTTTGTTTGGTTTCTCTCCCTCCCTCTCGTCTTCTCTTTCCTTGCTGCACGCCTCCTCCTCTAACAGTTATTGTAATTCCTGTCTTTTCACACTGTCTCTGAGCAGTAAATCCTATCTGACTGGCATGCTTCAGAACAGCCTAACCCTGACTCGAGGTAATTATCCTGTCTCTGACCTGTCTCGTCATATTCCTAGTTGCTGTCTGGTACACGCTTACTTATTATTGGCACAGGTGTTGCTGACTGCGCCCTGCATATGTCACTGTGAACTGCATATGGATGCAAGGTAGGAGGGGTAACGGTAAAACAACAACAGCCTTGCACACAATGAACTTAGACACTTGTGTTGACTCTGCAAGTGTACCATGTCTTGGTTATATTCCCGAATAAAGGGTAAACACACAGTGATGGGGCCCGGTCATGCCCTTTCAACCTTTTGTTCAAGAAATAAAACAAAAAATTAGGAACATCTACTATCTGTTTCGGTGCTGAAAGCAAGGTACAAACTAGGCAGTCATACACACACCATGCAGTAACTTGTAGGTCTTATTTAGACTTCTTAGAAGAAACTGCAGAAGATGGACTTTTGTGTGACATAGCCCACGTATACACACGTATACATATACACATATGTGTGTGAATGAGCATATATCATAAATAATATACATCACATAAATGACCTATGTTTCGGGCAGATTAAAACACTTGTTGACACACCCATGGAAGTCAAGGAAGTGCTGGAAAATATACATATTTCCTTAACATAAAGACACAGCAAAGCACATTTTGAGGCAATATTTCCTCCATTTGGTTAAAAGGACACTGTAATTGTGTGACCACAGAATAATACCCATAACATTTCTTGTTGTTTTGATTTCTATTGTCTCTCAGCACTGCTATCAAAGCTGTCTGTCTGTATGCAAAGAAAATTAACAGTCAGGACAAAGATGCAGAACCATGGAGCAGACAGACACACAAATTAGCGCAATAACAAGAATCCATGGTATTGCCTGATTGCCATGGCATCAGTTCACCTGATACTGTATGTCTGAGCTCTGCAGCTTGAAGACGGCCCCTTGCTTTGTATCAAAGACTGAGCAGAGCGCTACCAAACACCAAAACAGGAAAATGCAAAAATGAGGAAGAGAAAAGGAGAGGAGGAAAAAGAGGGAGGAGAGGGCTTTCACAGCTGTTGTTAGGCAGTGTTTCCTCTGATAGGAGGCTTTGGCTGTACTCCCAGTTCTTTATACAAACTGTCAAAAAACATGGTTACCTTGAGATATGAGGGGGGAAATGCTGGTGTGTTTGCAAAAGAGAAAGAGAAATATAGTCTTAACAGGACAAAGACATAAAATCTAAATGGTAAAATGACACACTATCTGATTTTTTGCCCAACATTTTATTTGACCTGTTCCTCTGGTGGGTTAGGAAAATGGTGCTGTGAATGATATGGTGAAATCCAGTAGAAAACCTCAAGATACACTGTTGTCAAGTTTAAACACCAATTTTGAAGGTACAACTGTTTATTTGATAGCAACAATACAGGATACTCAGACACTATCATTAACCATTGTATTATAACTCAAGAAAAAGAGAAGTAATAGTTAGGTAGGCCAGATCAAAACCCCCACCTGTTAAGAAGATGGCACATCTTAGAGCTTGAGTAACAGTGCAGACACCTGCAAAACGTGTTAGCCTCTTATCATGGGATCAAGATGATAAGCAGAATCTAAGTCTTAAATCTGTCCCTCTGCACGTCTCATTGTGTTTTTGACAGCGGGTGCCATGGGCTGTTTAGATTATCACTGTAGGGCAACAGTTTTTTGTATTGTTGTTACCATTATGGTCTTGGACAGTGTGGAAACCAGTTTTAAACATGAAAAAGTTTTGAACAAAGAAAGTTACCGCAGAACAAATACATGAACATGTGATGTAATCAAGATGCTAAGGCCTTGGCTTTAGTACTAATAAGTTTGGTTCCGCACTCACAGGAACAATTTAAAAGAAAAAAATATATGATAATCATGGCAGTTACAAAATTATCTATTATCTGCAATAGCATTTTGGAGTTGCTCTTTTCATACCACAAATCTTAAAATGGAGGTTCCAAAAAGTTATAGTTGGAGTAACTGAAAATGCTAGCTGCATGTTGACCATCCAATTTGAACCATTGCATTTGTTTCCATCAGTTTCAATAACATGCAAATGTTAAGATTCCAACATGAGAGGGAAAATGAGAGACTCTCCCAAAAAGACAGGCCCCGGGAGAGGGAATGCTATTTTCAATGAAATGGCCTAGATATTATTGCAGAAAACACTCACGGGGACAAGTACTGCCTCGTCTGAATCTGATATCTCCTTCTAGAAAGCTTATTTGAACATGAATAGGAGGAAGTATCCTGCTTGTCTTTCAGTTGTTGTTTTCTTTTATATCCACCCCTTGCTGGCTCTCATAGAATAATAGCAAGAGACTTTGTTTTTTATCAGGGTGTTTCTCTGAATTTCCCACTGATATAAGCTACAATAGCATCCTTTCCCTCCTGAGGGCTAGGAAGTGGGCTCATGAACAAAAAGAGCACTAGAAATACACCAGACCACTAAATAGATCAGATAACAACACATTAATTCCAATTCAAAATGATGATTCTACTGATAAAATCCTGAAAAAAGCATGGAAAGATTGCAAGTGTTATGCCAACATTTCCACACTGTGTCTGTTATGCAACCTCTGGTGAGAACAGGAGGAGCATTCATTACAGTAGACCTACAGATTATTATTATTATTATTGTTGGAGTGTCAGAACATTCACCTATAGACCTCACCAACCCAAGACGACCCTCAATACCCATATGTTAACTGCAAACTGGATTTACCCTCATGCACATAGGTGTGAGCCGGCAGTGTGGTTTGTTAACTTTTTGTCAAATCATGTAAAAAATACTGGAAATTTCTGGATTCTATTTTATAAAAACATTATTTTTAAACTACATAATATTTATTTGCCAAATGCTAAATCATGTGGCATGTAGTTTGATAACATTGTCTTAGTTGCTGTTTGTTTTATGTATTTAGGAAAGTCTGTTTTTGAAATTGAAAACTAAGCCCTAAATACCAGCCCTAAATTTGCTGTAAATTGACTTTATTTGGACAGATATGTCTTTCTTGTTTTTCTTGCATGCAGTTCAGCTATTGATTTCAGATGTGTACAATGAACCTCAAAGCCACTATATGCTAAATAAGCTACAACAGTTGTTCTAACTTTAAATTCTGGCCCAAAGAATCCTTACAACTCATCAACATTCTAAAGGAAAAGCAAAGTTTTGTAACAGTATTATTCTGTATGTGCACTTCCCACACATCGTGACCTGGCATATGAGAGTAGCCTACAGCAAAGCAACGCTTAAATTATGCTAAACAAGCCCGAGGGTGATGCATCAGTAAAAACATTAGGGTTGGCCAACACAGATGGAAATGTGTAGGAGAAGGAGAGAAAAGAGTCGTGCACCTCACAGATGACTACGATTAATTTATGGCTTGTTTTTCCAAAACATATGACCCATTCATTACATCCATGTTTTTTTCTTTGGAATCCATTTTATCTGTGCCGCTAGAAAGTATTCTCTTGACTTGTTTAGGGTGACCTGTGCTGAACACCGAGCTATGACTCTATAGATGTATAGGGGGTCAACTGTCTTCCTGCGCAGCTTGAGCTCTTCCACAGCAAAAGACGTCCTTACTGATGCAAGAAAAACCTTCTGACCCCAACTAACTTCCTCACCGTTGGCTCACAAGTACTGAGAGGTTGTAACCTCGAGTGTTACATAAAGTCCCCTCTTTTCTCTCTTACTGCCGGAGCGGTGCAGGCTCCACTTCCCCTTATATGACACCATGTATTCAGGCTAGTAATAAATAGGTCTTTGTGTGCGTTGCAGGCCCCTGAAAGACTTGTGTCAGGGACGTGGATGGCAGCCTGGATGGAATCTGCATGTGTGTGTGTGTGTGTGTGTGTGTGTGTGTGTGTGTGTGTGTGTGTGTGTGTGTGCACAAGTATATGCACAAGAGAGGGAGCCGGAGACAGTTGGGAGGAACAGATGAAGAAAGGGAGGGAAAGAGAGTTTCAGCACTCGTCAACATTCCTCCCAGAGTCCCACACTTTTTTGGCATTGGCTCCAGCAGCATCTACATGTTTTCAGAGGGCCGCTGTTTAGCCTAATCCCAGACTGTGTAAACACCAAAGCACGCAAACATAATGATGATCTGTGACTCATTCCTCTCCATGACACCATACTGGAAGGAATGCAGAAAGAGGTCATTTAATGTCACTGGTGATAATTGCTCCTCAAGATGGCACAATAAGATGGCAGGGGAGAGAGGCATAATGCCCCACCAGATACGACCGTCCCAGGCCGCTCCATGGTACGACTGCCTCTTTTAAACACAGTGACACAAAGACAGAAGTGAAGCGTTAGACAGGATGCATCTTGTTATTTTCGCTCATTTCAGTCTGCTAGTGCCTCACTCTCCATCTCCCTCTCTCTCTTTCTCTCTCTCTCTCTCTGACGGCCAGAAAAAAAAATCACAGACTCACAGAAACTTGGCACATACGTTCATTTTTTTCCTTTCTCTCTCGCGGGCTCTTGTCTGCCAGAAAGGCATCCAGAGAGAGAAAAAGAGCTTGGCAGAACAGGTCCACTTTTTCATTCTGCTACTGCTGTCTGCCTGTGGGACCAAACAGGTCTTCAGTCTGGCAAGCCTAACCCTTATTTATGTTGAAGTGATTTTAAGAGCCACGTTTGTATGCAATAGAATGCGACTATAATCAGCTTTGTTTTTTGGTCTGTGACTCACTGTGAAAAACTGCAATGTCATCACACACAAAAAATATATATGTTCGGAGGTTTCTGTTCCTTTGTTTTCTTTGTTGGTTTGTTTGGTTCTTTTATTTCTTTCTTTCCTGTCTTTCTCACATAGCCCCTCTCCAGTTGTGCAGGAACACTTGAAGCCAATGAGAGTTTGGAAATTTGGACGCAACAGTAACAAACAGGAAACCATATTCATTACACTAAAGTCAGAGTTTGATTTGGCCTTTTAAAAGCATGCATATTGTAAACTGTAATTCAGAGTGGCTGTTATATTACATTCAATTTCTGCCAAGCTCTGCTCCTGCCTTCACAGAAAAAAAAAATATTTTCTTGATTTAGCTTAGAAGTTTATTGTATACTTAAATACATCTGATGAAACAAAAGGCGTGAGCAGGTTGCCCAACATGTTCTCAACTTTCAAAATGAGGTAAACACTTCAGAAAGCTTAAATTGTACTAAATGCCACTCAGGTACTGTAGATTTAATTAAGGATACGACTGTGTGATGGGAAGCAGATGTCAGAGACTCCACTATAAATCCAATTACACATTTACGTTACAACATCCACATTACATAATTGTTTAATGAGCCAAAACAACATAATGGTGGTTAACTGAGTTTGACATATGCTCCCTGACCAAAACTTCTTTTATGCTTCTTAATACCAAACTCATTACCATTTTGCCCACTGCATGACAGGAGAGTCATGTTTTGGAAACCTTTGGCTCTTAAATTACACATCCACCCCAAGAGCTCAAAATGGTTTACTAGAGAACACAGAAGTACAGTCAGGAAAGAAAAAACACAGTATGTTGCCAAACTGCAGATGTCCAGTAACTTCAAAAATAGATCATGTGATTGGTCCTGGTGCTGTAACCTTTCCTGGGTTCTGGAAAGCATGTCTTCATGACCTGAAGAAGTTCAGAGAAGTAATTGTTTTCTTTCCCAGAGACTCTGGGAGCATTTCTCAGTAAAGGGCTGTGGCAACACCGTTGCTCAAGTATGTCTAATACTAACTCTGTGCCCTGCGGGGGAAAAGACATTGTAAGAGTGTTTGTGTAAGTGCGTGTGTGGCTGTGTGTGTGTACTCATGGATTTTTGATTAAGCTGTACATACTTGTGTGTGCTTTGAGCTAAGAAAAGGTGAGCTTTGATGTGCATCCTAATTTTTCTCTTCCCTGTGCATGCGTGTCTCTAATTGTGTGTGTGTGTGTGTGTGTGTGTGTGTGTGTGTGTGTGTGTGTGTGTGTGCCCCCTGGGTACGTTATGTTCCCAACCTGCATGTGAAGGGTGCCCAGGGAGAATAAGATAATGATAGGCTAATGATAGGCCTGGCTCTGGCCCGCTCCACAAAAGCACTGTCTGGCTGCATTGTGTAGCAGACTATTGTGGTAAGAAAAAAAACGGACTCAGTGTGTGACAACTGCACTCGGGATTATGAAACAGGCGTCCGGAGAGAAACAGATGGAATAAGCATCAGAATGAATCTGAAATGAAGTCTGGGTATGCCAGTCCTTTTAAGAGACACTGCAAAAAAGTGAAATTTGTACCAGAATTTTTTACACAAACTCTTTCACTTCGGATGACTTTAAAAAGTCAATCATGCTTGTGGCTGAATTACTTCTTCCCCAGGGACCTGGAGAAGGACACAGTACTGTATGCTCGTGAAAAGCATTTGTTTCCACTCTAGATCTACTGTGGCTCACCCCAGCCAAACTTTAACTTGGCTCTTCGTAGCAGGGTGGGTTACCACATTCTCACTTCTCATGCAGAGAAGTCAGAGTGGGAATCCCACGCTAATGAAAACAGCACAGAATGAAAATTTTACTGCCTTCCAACCAGCAGCTTGTACCGCTCAGCCTGGGTGGTATGGAGAGTCCAAGACTCCATTATTTCAGCTTCCCTGCATCTACACCATGAACTATATCAGAGATAATACAAATATTTTCCGTTGCCTGATTGAAGCTGTGGTACACCAGGTTTGTCGTGTGCGAGCTGCAGTCTGATGAAAACCACAGTGTAAGCAGTATCAAGTGTTATGCAAGCTGTATTACTGTTAAATGCCTATTTAAATAGTGTAATTATAACATATTGACTGTTTGTGATAATATTACTCACTCTCAAGTAAAGGGCTGTGTGGGAGTGTGTGATGGCAAGTGTTGACAGGCTGCCTTATTATCTAAGTAGGCGCCATAGCCATGGTCCAAACAGATAAGGCAGTGAGCACAAGCCATGGTCACTTCAACAATCCCCCCTCCCCCCTTCCCTCATACTTATATAAGTCAAGCGGCAGCCAACTAGAACAACTGAGATGGAGAAAGAAAGAAGAAGAAGAAAGAGAGAGGGAGTGAAAAAACAAGGATGGGGAGAAAGGGGAGAAATGTGGCAAATAAAAGAGGGATGGACAAATAGAGTTGCACATACATGAAGCATGAAAGAAGAAAGAATTTTTAAAGGATGGGTGGTACTGCCTCCCTCTTTTGAATTATGTGTGTTGAAATATTGCCCAATTTGCACTTCACAAGGCCATCTCACAGGTGCCTGCACTCAGCCGTGCGGTAGTGGGGTGGAGATCTTTGTATTTACTTTGACTTCAAACTTATTTTTCATGGACTTGTTTCAGGAATATTTCATCATTTCTTAAAGTCATTTTTACATGGCAAAGCTGAGCCTCCTGGGCTTCGGTACAAAAAGTTTTCAACAGAAACCACAACATTATTCTGGACAAATTTTGCTCCACGACCACAACACAAAGAACACAGTATTTCCTTGACACTTGGATGCTGGATATTTATGATTTGTAACTGCGTGGTATGATAACAGTCATAGGCATTACGCAATCAGAAAATTACCCTTTGTTGTTTCACAAAATGCTGATTTTATTTTCACTTTCATTGAATTAGTTTTGTTCCAATTTTGTTTTTTACTGCCAAATTAGGTTTTCAAGACCTATTAAGTATATTTAGCGTATTTTATGCAGTAACTGTTAAATAAGTAGATGCTGGCAGTTCAAAGCACTTCTATCAAACATGTTATGTCAGTTTTTCATGCATTTAATGACATTTGTTAAAATGACTTTTTTCCATAATTAGGTAGTGACAAATAAGTTTAGAAGACGGAAGCACCTTAAAGACTTTTCCAGCACACTCTGATGTTGTGGACTCAGATAGCAAACTTGATGTGTTATTTATACATTTCTAATCCACGTCTGGTACATACTGTATCTCCACTCTCTGTCACTCAGGACAAAAGAGCTTAGCTGGATTCTGCTGTGGTGACGTGTCAACAACGGCATAATGCTATGGGTCACCTTTATGTACTGTATACTGTAAGTGCGCTCATATTTGTGTGTGTGTGTGTGTGTTTGTGTTGCCAAGGAGTGTGTCTTATGTCTTCCAGACAGACAGATAAATCACTCATTCCTGACCCTTGCAGCTGTCATTGAGGAGTACAGGATTGGTTGATTTATAAAAAATAAATCTGCTATCAAGGTCTTTTCTAATCAATCCTTAAAAAAAATAAGCCTGGCTATGTTCACTGTTTTCAGCAGTTCCCATGAAAAGACCAAAACCAATAATCCATTAATTCATTTTTCAATATGTATAAATATAAAAATGTATATATATATAGCTAAAAATGGGTTGTGAATATACAGGCGTTGTGGTTTAATAGTATTTAGACAACAATGGAGCCCTATGTTACAAAGGATCAGGCTTTAGCAAAACAGCCAATACCTGTAAGTAGGATCAGTTTATTGTTGGTTTTGGTCGTTTCAAGTGTTGACAATAAAAAAAATATTGAATACAAATATTGAATATCACTACACCTTTAAGTCAAAGAAATCTTTATTTATCAATAACACTGTTTATGTAACTTGTTAAAAATCTGGTGGGTCTATTGTGTTATAATAACAAAGTCTAATAAGGGGGAGGGAAAAATTATTTTCTAATTCATAAAATTCATATATATGCGGTTCTTTGCATGGAGAGAAACTTTTGCAGTGAAAACCAAGTGCACAGAAAGTAAAGCACAGAAAGAGATACTGTAACAGCAATCTGATAGGCATGTTCTGTTTATCATGTTGTTAGGGTAAAATGAACATGGAACCACAGTGGTGTTGGTAAAGAAAGGGCTGTACACAGGAGGTACAGGGTGTGTGTGTGGATTTCTGAGTTGACACACACTGATCTCTGTCTGCTGAAGTGGAAGGTGTGTGTTAGGGAGGTAAATGTATGTATGATAAACACCAACAACTTGATAGACAGCAGACAGCGTCCAGTCCAGTAGTGGAGTTCTGAAGAGTACACACAAACATACACTTACACTCGACCCATTCAACAGTGGTTCCAGGCATCTACTGGCACAGCACCAGGGGCAGCCTATTCACAGTCACAACACAACAAGGCAATAACTCAAGAGGTCCATTAAAAAGCCATTATTGTACCTCTCTCTTTAAATTGGTCCCTCAGTGATAAAATCAAGCACAGGGCTAATTCATGGTGCAAACACACCAAATACATGTCAACATGTGTTTGAAAATCCAATGAATTCTAATACTGTGAATCAATCTCCTGCTCCCTGACACAGAACAACACAGAAGTGGTCAAAGTGGCCTGTGTTACTGAGGAAACTCATGAAAACAACTGTAAAACAAACACTTTGTTTGGCCTTTTACTTCCTCATGACTTCCTTTAGCTATAGAAAAAGGCTGTGACTTTTACCATAGACGTCTGCAGTCTACCTGTATCTTAGAGTTCTATCCAGTGTCAACAACACACTATTTTTAGCAAGTCCTGTCTATGTTTTGTCTTTACACCGGCCTCCTGTCTGGCTGTTTATTTATCTCTGAGTCTTTCTCTAGCTATCTCTCCCTGTAGCTCTCTCTCTTTCTCCCCTGACATTGCTCAGACCTCGCCTTTGGGACCTTTGTTTGTTAGGGATTGGCTCCTAAGACTTGCCTGGCCATGAATCTGTTCTTCCACCCCGACATCCTTCCCTTCCCGTTCTCGCCACTAATCCCCGTTTTTTGTTCATATCCGTCTCCCCTGCCACCTGCAACCCATGATGTTATGTAACTCTATTCTGACGTGTGTAGGTCATGTATTATGAAACACCAAGCTACACTGTTTAGTTTTGTTTCATGAAAAGAGCTTGGATAAAATAAAATAAAAATAATTGGATACATTCTGTTGTCAGCAAGGATGTGTTTGACATCTATCAGTCTTTTGGGCAAAACTGGGAGAGGCAACAGCAATGACAAGAATAGATTCAAACTCAGCATATTTTGCCTCCCAAATGATGTATTTGTGTATCTATGCAGGACTTCAGATTACACTGCTTTCTCCCAGGAATTGCTTTGTACCAATGGAATGGATGTGAAATTTGTATTTCAGCACTGGTTGGTTTGACTCTGATCCCTACGCCTGTTACAGCTTGTAGCAGCTTACATATAATAATTCATAGACAATGGTGCTGTAATTGCGCTGTATGTTTGTTATGAGTGTGTCCTATGTTTTTTCACTATACAGCATTTTTCCGGCAAATAGGGACAATTTTACAGCAGTAGAGAATACAGGGAAAACTGTGTTTTGTTTACCTTGTCCTTACATCTTTATATTTCCGACTGATTTGTGTGCTACCTTACCACCACAATGTTATCTGCAGAACAAGCCTGAATACACTCGGGGGAAATAGGTAGATGTCATTCACTCACAATGTCCCAAGTTTAAATTTGTTTCAGCATTTTAGTCTCACCTCTCTTTTCTCCTCTCACACATTTTGCACCCATGTTTCAATAGTAAAGCATAACACCTGTAAAATATCTATACACAACAAAAACACCCAGATACAGTGATGAAACAGGTTGCACTATGATCCCTGTGTGAGTTCTCCAAATGTGTTGTTCACTTTTGCAACAAGTCTTCTATGCAAATGATTTGCACTCAAAGACTGAGCAGGTATAATTGCCCTGCATTCAGCTCTACTTTGACTGATAGGAGATAATTTTGCAGGTGTGACCTGCATGTAAATTAACGCAATAGGTCACTCTATGGTCATATCAAGATAAAGAAGGTATTTACTTCTTATTCTATTTTACTGTAGCAAATTGATCCACTGTCATGTACTAAAACTAAATATGAAACCGGCTTATTATGCGATGATGAAGACTGAACCCTTTCCTGGGTTACAAAAGCTTCTCCAGTAGTTTCACTGACATGGTTTGCTTTGAGAATTTGTAGAATTGTTAAATATATACTCGTATGGATTCCTGGATGGCGCAAAAACACTTTCCGTAACCCCCACAGTGGATCGCTAAATACAGGTCTTATATATCTTGCAGCACAGCTACTCTATTTTGATCACAGAGTGGAGCTCTAAAGCTCAGTGGGGTTTCTGACACAGCTGGATCCTGTCTCCACTCCATTGTGTGAGGGCTAGGTCATGTTCAGTAGTAAACTGGACCAAAGTCAAAGGCCAGTGATCATCTCAGGCCAAAGTGAGGAACTTTTACCACTGTAATAAGGCCTTGGTTGCCAAGGCAACAAAGTGTTAGAAGGATAAATAGTTGTGTCAGAGTAGAAAATAAAACCTAGTCAGAGGTTGTAACTCTTGTCAGAATCCTTTTACTTACTTGTACTAATTTTTTGTACAATATATCATACAAAGCACAAACTTGGAGTCTGTGTACATAAAGTGAACTCACCTCCAATCCTGTCTTACATACAGACAGACATTTTTTGCTTGACAGAAAAATCCCTATCTCTCCAAAACAGGCTGGAAAATTCCTTCTCTTTTTCTGTTAACAGACTTGAACCAAGAAGCGAAAGTTATTTCATCCTTACGCATGCCAGGCAACCTCTTGCCTACACTTGTTTAGGAGCTTCTTGTCATTTTAAACACTTCACCAACAAACTATCTGTCAACTGGTTTAAAAGCCTTTTCTCTTTTGCAGCAGTGGGCTACAGACAGGGACATAAAAAGTCTTCACCATTTAATTACTTAAAACAACATTTTCTTTTTCAAAGGTTAAATAGATAGATAATTTTTATCTTGTCTATAAACCTGGAATGGAGCTCTGAAGGGTGCAAACGTCTCTTCAGCCCTGTCCTGTGGTCACATTAGTGGCTGCTGCACAGAAAACCTCTTTTATGAGATCTTTGACACTTTGTGAGATATTTTGTGATATTTTGTGAAGTTCTTTTCCTTTTTGTATTTTGACTGCTTACTGACTGACTGACAGGTCACAGACTTGAAGTCCTGTGATAAAAGTTTGTGTCATCGCTGCAGGCTCTTCACCCCTCTTCACCCTGGCATGTGATGGTGTTTAGTGGCTGCTAAGTACTGACTGGCTGCCCGGGGTGAAGATGTGCTAGAGTACCTCTCTCATTCCAGCCAAGTGTAGCTCTCTAAGCCTCAAAGTAAATCAACACATTTCCTCTGGTTTTATCCTGGGGAAACACAGATCCTGTCTCCCTCTGGGCTCTCTGGCTCTGCCTCAAACACCAAACATGACTTATGAGTTCAAATTCTCCTCTCAGCACATTTCTGTGACCCCTGAATCATTTACATAACAAGTTTTCTGGCCACTGCCATAGCCTCATACTGATATTAAACAAATCCAAAAGATGTCCTGGCATGCTTCCTCGGGTTATACTGAACATTATATTCTGTTAACAAGTAGCAAATGAGATTGATGGCTGCTTGGCAGACTGACCACCCAGGGTGAGGTCACAGTATAAACCTCAGCCAGGCTTTCATCAGAAGCCAGGCCCTCCACGAAGCGAGTACTTGAAAAATGTATGAACTTCAGCAAACCACAGGATCAGACTGTGATTACGTGTGTGAATGAATGAGTGTGTTTGTGTTTCTGCATGAAAAACAGTGAGGGTACACATTTGAAATCAATGTTTTAATCCTGCGAGAAAGCTTATCCATGAAAGCCACATGATGTGTTTGTGATTCCCTCTTTTCTCTCTTGCTGGGAGATGCCAGTCATGTGTAATTTTATGTGTAAATTCATAAAAATAGATCAAGATTTCAATTCTGAATCATCTATGTTTCATTTGTTCTGAATATTCTAATAAATTGTGAAACCATGAAAGTATAACTAGTTAGTGAAGAAATGCATGAAGCTGCAAAAGTATAGCTGTGGCTATATATCGCTATAGCTGAGTCTGAATAACAGAGCAGAAACTCTTGTGTAACACTTTTAACAAAGCCCTGCCAGCAGGCATTATTCAAGCTGACACTGAATGTGGTGAATAATAACTCACCTGAGCATATTCAAGTTTAACTGCAAGTCTAAGGACATGTTGAAAGTATTGTCCTGAAATAAAAAGGTTTGGTTTGAAAATCACTATTTGTTCACTGATTTCGTTAGCTCTCATTGCCAAAAGGGAGTACTGGCTGGAGCTGCAACCCAAAGTTTCTTCATCCTTTGTTCTTCATCTTACTCATAATCATATCATAATGACACACCCTCAAGTAAATCAAGAACAGGCTGTTCCTTCATTGAATAATGCAGCTCCACAGCAAGAAAAATATCGACTAAAAAGGTGTCAAATTAATGAGCATGTAAACAGCTGCTATGCAAGTTAACAGATGGAAATATAAAGCAAGCATGTTTAAGTTCTCCAAATAGCCTATATGTGATGTTCTATTCAGGCAGAAGAAACCCCTGCTGTATACCGTAGTGTGTGAGGTATTAAAAACAATTATTAGAAAAGCTGTTACTTTTTCCAACTGCCTGAGAGTTTGGCACTGATAAGCGTTTACAGCCAAAAGCTACAGTTACATCAGCCCCATCAGTTACAGTGCACAGTAAATGGTTTTACTTCCATTCCGTCTGTACAGTAGATAAGAACAGCCTTTAATAGCCGTGGCATATAGCAATGTTAAGACAGGTTAAAATTTAACTTATTTGGATATGCTGTGACAGCTTGGCTTCTAGAGAAATTTGATAAAATACTGATAATGCTTTTTGGCCAGAGAACATTACAGATATGACAGCATCTGCGAATAATTAAATCAATGATAACAAATACCATTGCCATGTTCATTCCAGGCACATTTTATCAGGATAAACATTATCACAGATATTCTATCTGACTAAATAGGGGGGAAAAATCTGTTTTTACCTGAGATGCGTTAATTAATGTCACTCAAATTAAGGATTATTTTTAGAAGGATTTGAATTCCGGAGGGCAACTTATGTTGAAAAGATGTCTATACTGTATACTGCCTTCTTAAATAACAACTTGAAAAACTTGTGTTAATGTAATTCAATAGGGTTTTTTTTTCACTTGATGTTTTTTCCTCTAATATTTGATTGGAAAACCACAACAACCATGAAATGTTTATCATATAATGTTAATGGAACAAGAACTTAGTTGTTGATGTATTTCATAATTGGGTTTGAGAAAGCCTCATCAAGAGTCAGTAGGGTATAAAAGTCTGTAGGTTTGAATATACAGTGACTTCAAGACAACAGCCCTTAGACAAGAACTGGTAAGAGTTGGGGCAAAGGTCAATTTTGATATCAAGATTCCTTTCGTACACCACCAAAAACAAAAAAGAAATCCTCTCTTTTATTGCCTAAAAACTTCAGAGTATATGACATTTAAAAGGTGGCTCTTATGATGAGGTTTGTGTTGTTTTAGTGTTCACTGCTATTTCCCCGTAGATCTCCACATTTTACTGCTCAGATAACCAGACAGACCTTACGTAATTACAAGCTTTTGCAAGTTAGAACTGTACAGTGACTGCTGGCTCGGGTTCAGGAGTTCAGCGACGGTCAAAACTGTAGCCGACTGGAAAGATGGTAACTGTTAATTTGAGGCTGAAGTCATTCGACAGTAGCTGCCAAACAAACTATCCAACTGGCAGCAACTTTGTAGCAGGGCATTCTCTTTCTCAAAAACACTGAGAGGTGAGCTGCCAAACACTGTCTATTAAACACTATTTGGCAGTGACAGAGAAGGTGTCAGGCCAGATTTAATTGACCCCTAGCAATAAAAGATCATTTTAATTGAATCAATATTACAACAAACTGTTGTTGTGTTTTTGTAAGGTTCTTTTTAGGTTACATTTTCTTTACCTCTGTTGTCTGGCTTTTTTTCTCCATGTTGTGTTGTGTTGTTTTGAAGTAAAGCTCTCTATAGTATAAATGATCTAGGAACAACATTTCTTTCCCAGAGTTCAAAAATGTTTTACAAATATTAACGATTGTCCTTAAACAGAATAGACTCACTAAAGGAAAACACATTATACACATTATAGTATTAATACTGTACAGCACATGCACATATAATTGTCAGTGTCATGTAATGTAACATATTAAATGTGCTGCCTGAAAGACATGGATAGTGTAGATGTAAATAGACACTGTGAGCTGCACAAATACTTGGACATTGTTGTATGTTTTGAATCCATATTCCAATTAGTTTAGATGTGACGTAACACAAAGAAAAACACAAAGTGCTTTGTTTATCAGGCATAGCCAAATTCAACCTGACAAATACACTTTCTTGTGACGTAAGTAATAATGTGCTTTCATAAAGTCACATCTGAAACTTATTTGTGGAACATAATCAACGCCCTCATCCTAGCCTATACTTAATCCATGAGTGTAAATACTTGTGTCAGCCTTTTTAGAAGAAGTGCTGATCCAAGAAACCTGATTAGTCAAGATTAGACATCTGGTTCATTTAAGCAAAAGATGGTTCTTGAGCAGCATGTATGTACTGATTTGTTACATGCACATCCAGAAGTGAAAAGGTGGACTTTGTACTGAATGTCTTTAAGAGGGGTAAAGAATAACTTTCAGCTCAAGTTCAAATTTCATGTCTTAATGAAAGACCCTTTATATTCAGTTGTTACCTTATCAGATAAGCATGAACCTATCAGATAAGCAAACAACAGACATACCTGTGAAAGAAGAGCAGTATAGACAGCATAGTTTGATCAATGTTGCTGTTGCAGATCCCCTCATTGAGTAGGAAGCAGGGGTCCCTCACCACCGATTCCAGGGAGTCCTGCCTCATGATGTTGTTCAGCTTGTCCGTGTTCAGGTTCTGGTACATCAGCTGGTTGCGGAGCTGGCGGAAGTGATTGACACTGGGGCTGGTGGGGCTTCCTGGCAGGCCCCCAGTAGTACCGAGGCCCTGAGCCGGACTGCTGGACATGGACTCATCACAGCCATTGGCCAGGTCCAGGCAGCAACTGCAACAGTCCAGGCCAATGGGCGAGCGGCAGTCATCGTCTGACATCTCAAAAGACAGGTGGATGAAAAGGAAAGACACCCAGGTGCAGAAGGGCAGGTGCAGGAATGACAGAGACTGAGGTATATGAATGAAAGACAAAACTGTCAGTAACAGGGTGTTTTCCTCAGCTCAGGCAGACAGACAGGCAGCCTGGGATGGTCTAGTGCACCGTCCTGTCTCCACCCTGGGGCCCGGATGGTTAAATGGCAGGTTGAGTTCCTCCCTGAGAAGTGCAGTCACGCTGGGCCACTCTGCCTGCTTCTATCCCTGAGTTTCTCCTCCTGTGGCTTTGCTGCGTTTAGCCTTTTGTTCGGGGCGGACGATGCTGCAATGTGTTGCTACTGTGGCAGGAGAGTGAGTGAACGCCCCACGCACACACACATACATGCTCACTCACACCGATTCAGCAGGAGTGCGCTTGAAAGCAAAACCCAGAAGCTGCTTGCTGCTTATCACTTTTTTTTCTTTGGTTGGTGTGCTTAGAGACAGTAGGTGGGAACTAAAAGGGAGGGAGACAGAGAGGGTGGGGAAACCCCTGTGATTGGTAAAAAGCATCGCTGGTTACATGCACTGGGCCCTCCTCTTTTCTTTTTCAGCTTAGCTGTGCATGCATTAAGGGGAAGGGAAAGGGAGTGAAGCTTCAGAACATGCTTGAGTGAGGGAGGCCGCAGGAACACACACAAAGACACGATAACATGTCTGTCTTGCTAATTTGTGAAAAGAAAAAAACAAACTAATGTTTACTGTAGATGTGAGTTGCCAGCACGGCATCTTACAGCTTGTGTGCATTTCTCCTGTTTTCCTGTCTCTATTGAATTAGTTTTTATATATTCAGTAGTAGCACAGGCTTTTCCGTTGTGCAGTTAAATGTAGATCAAGATTTCTTTGCTCAGAAATGGACTGTGAATAGGTCTGAAGAGTCACAGTAAATATTCCAAAAAGAAGTTCCTTTACATAACTCAATTTTTGGTGAATGAGGCCTTGCATTTTCTGCACTATGTACTTTGATTTCCTTCCTCTGGTTGGTTAAATTGGAAATTTAAAAATATCAGAGCTTAATGTGAATGCAAATGGTTGTCTGTGTTAGATAATGCACATTAGTGTCATTAGTGTCATCGTGCATGTGCGTGTGTGTGAGGGTGAGAGAGAGAGAGAGGATGACTGACTGTGCGCTCTAAACTTGCATAGTAAACATAAACATTATCTTATCAGGCCTCCCCTGTGTTTGTTTATGATTTCAATTTCTATATCTGTTCCAAAACAGTTTTGGATTGAGTAAGAGCCTGTGGTGTTCTTGTCCTCCAGACGAGTGTTTCACAAGCCCCGGTAAATCCCAGGACAATGTCATTACAGCTATACAGACAGCTCAAGGAGGAGTGCACTGCTGAGCCCCTGACCTCGTCCACTGACCAACAAGTGTACTGCATGCTGTCTTCAGATGGCTGGTCATGCAAGAACACAACAAGATAATTACAAATAGCATGCCTTACTCTGAGACATGCTGCTGTTTCTGCTGCAATAAAAAAATGTCACACCACGCATTGTTGGGTAGCAGTGGGATCAATTAAGCAGAGAAAATGACTGACTATTGCTTTATTGAGTGTGTAATGATGTCCTCGGGCAGCAGGGCTGCTACAGTTTGGTTGGTGGAAGGAGGGGATTGAGGACAGATTCGGGTAGAGGCTGCCCTCTAGTGGGAAGTATAGTCATTGATGAAGAAGTCAAGTGGAACCACCTTCTGTGAGCATTATAAGGCAAACACGTTCTACTACAAAAATAAATAAAAACAATTCCATTCTTTCCTCCACCTGATACGCCACAATTTAAACCCTTCTCCTAAAAAACACTTATCTTAACTGACATTGGCCTAATATATCACTAGAATATATAATCTGAATTCAAGTTATGCTGGTTTATATAAACCTGTAAAAGGTGGATAAAATGAGTTTACGTAGGCTTACTATATCTATGGTTAGAACCTTTACTGGTGGAAATAAGGAAGAAAATGGTCTCTGCAGTCAAATAGTAAGAGGAACAATTGAGCTGTGGAATTACTGCATCAGCCATTTTAAGAAGCTGTACATGATTAGTGATTGCATTCACATGTTTTAACTCAGAATTCAAGATTTTTCATTTAATCTGGGTCTTATTTTTATCATTTTGGTCGTCATTCTTATGGATTAACGTGGCATTTTATTCAGAAAGTAACTCTTCCTGCCCTCACTGTGCGTGTAGATTGCACAGCTATGCAGCAAGCTAAACACACTCCCAGTAAAAGCTGACGACAGGAGTTGGCCTTTCCTGGAAGCACTTGTGAAACTGTGAAAACAGTATTGGACAACAAATTCAATAACAGGTATTACAATTCAGGGAAAAAAAGAGATACCACAAATCAGAGTTAGACCAAAGGTACTGCAAAAATTAATTAGTACAGTAACAAGGAAGCTAAATTCATAACTGTCAAATCAGTAACATTGTCTTCCGTGCTAGGAAGAAACAAAATATCACCAGTGAAAGATCAACATTAAAGCAATAGTTTGACATTTGGGAAATACGCTTATTCGTTTTCTTGCCAAGAGTTAGATGAGAAGATTGATACCACTTTCATATCTCTAAAGGATAAAGGATAAAGCCAGCAGCCGGTAAGCAGAGATTCCAGGCAGTTTAGTGCTGCAGCCAAGAAATAGTCCCCCATAAAACAGCAAATTGTCGTTTATATACTTAAGCTTTTGTACAGATTAAACAAACAAGATATAAAGTGTTAATTAGTGAACAGAGCCAGGCTAGCTGTTTCCTCCTGTTTCCAGTCTTTGTGCTAAGCTAATGGCTCCTGGTTGTAACTTCATATTTTAACTGACAGATATGAGAGTGGTATCAATCTTTTCACCTATCCCATCAGAAAATGAATAAATGTCGAACTATTCCTTTAAGTCATCATAAGAAGTACAACAAAGCAGTTAATCTAGCAAATATATATGTAGAGCAGCGGTGGAAGAAGTATTCAGATCCTTTACTTAAGAAAAAGTACCAGTACAACAATGCAAAAATACTCTATTACAAGTAAAAGTCCTGCATTTTAAATCCTACTTGTGTAAATGTACTTAGTTACTTTCCACCACGGATGTAGAACCTACAAAAGGTAAAAAGAGTAAAATACATAACAGTTTGCCCAACAGTAAATTAACAGTTACTTAGCATGTTGTATTAGCAAACAATAGCCTCAGACAGCTAGAAGGGCTAGCTGGGTTGGCAGAAAACTCATCGCAGGAAAACTAAATTCTACAAAATGACCAATGAATAATCACAAAACGGCTGTTATAAAAAGAGGACCTACAGATAATGCTCCAACAAGGGCATTTTGACAGCAGATAAAAGATTCCTGGCAAAAGGATGGATTCAACAATGTCAGCTAACTAAACTGTACCTGCTATGGAACTGTGCGGTTGCTACTGGTAAGGGAACACTCAACTGAAACAGTAGTTGCTGAAATCTGAGGACACGTCAACATTACTGGGACGGAGTCCAGTGGAGTAAGCAACACAAGTGTGTCAGCTAATCACATAGTTTGTAAACAAATTCCCAATTTAGACACATTATCTACACCACTTATTTGATATTGAAACAAAAGGTCAGTGCCCCTGAAATATCAGCTGCAATCATCCATTGGATAGAAAAACTGTGTGAGTGCAAAACTGTGGTACACCTCAAAGATGAACCTACAAAAAAAAAGAAAATAGGTGTTTGCACAAGGACATTACAGAAAATAATTTAATTGTCTGACTTAATTTTGTCTTTGAAATTAGTAGCCTATTGTAAAATTTGGCATTCTTTTTGAAAAACCATGACTCCAATCATCCACTGTTATTGCTTGCCTCACTGGATTTCATTGTGGTAATGTTGTTGCTGTCGTTCAATTTATTTGCAATGAAGTCTGTGAGTAGAGAGTAGAGTGTTATTATGAATGATTGCCAAAACCACAAAAATAATATCTTGAGTATTAAATAAATTCATCATCTGCACCGAGTAAATTGGGCAGAAATCTGGCACTAGCACTGTCCTGTCACAGCAGGTGATTAGCCTTTGATAGCTGATGGAAAACACCTGCTTTGAGATCACTGATTGGGGTGTGGTGCAAATTGCTTGAAAGGTTTATACCATAGAGAACTGTGTAGCAGCATAATTTCAACCCTGTGATTCTGTGTGAAATTTTTTCTTTTAATTTTAAATTTTAAATTTGATTTTAGCAGATTTCATGAATACGTACTGAGATTCAAACTTACTGTCAGCTGCAAATGTGTAATAAATATTTGTCTTGGTTCTCTGGTAGCTTGTTTTGGGTGAAAATGTTTGTCTCCAGAAATACAGACTGCACTGAGCTAAATGATGTGGACAGTCGATATAAATTATTAATTAGAAGAGAATTGCCTTTTACAGACAGACTCCTACAGCTGTCTAAACTAGGTCAGTGAAACTAAGATAGTGGAAGCTCATCGCTATCAGTAGCACATTCCTCAAATCTGTCCAAATGACACTGATAAGTTCAGTCAGGCCACAAGACACATGACCACATTTGCTCTCATGTGCAGTTTGCAGGCAAACAAGTGAGGGACACGTGTTACTGATATTGTAATAATAATTCTGAATAGAAATAATGAATGGCTGCAGCATAGTGTCATATAAATTGTTTATCACTATAATTGCAATTTGTTTTGTTTTTCAATAGCAGTAAAATGTGCAGTTTCTAATGTACTGAAGTTACTCAAGCTTAACTAAAGCACAATGAAGGCTAACATGGAAATAAAGACAGTACTAGGGAGAGTTTATTTACCTATGTATGTAAAAGTTGTTTATTCTTGGCATTAATATTGTAATTTCCTTTAAGCATCTAAACTTTGAAAAAAGGCTAAAATGACATTTCATCCCACCAGCTATATTTAATACGGTACTCTCCAAAAAAACAACAACAGCAACAATGCTGTAGGTTATTTTTGAATGCACTGAAAATAACCAGTTAGTTATTTACTCTAAGTCTAAGTCTAAGTATTTGTTACATTAAAGTAATTTTCACTGCCATGCCAAACGTCAGGACATTGTTTCCTCTACTTAAAGCGGTTACAGGAACCCCATGGAGCTTTGTCAGAGTGGTTAGTAAGAAAAGGACAACATGAGTGTGTATGGGTTGGCATTAAAGCAGTACAGGTGAACTCACACCTTCAGTCTGCAGCACTGGGAAAAAGTTTTATTTGGTTCATTTCCCAGAGCCCACTAAGTCATGAGAAGTGGAATTATTGATGGCGTTTGGATGGAGTTTTTATAGTTTGGCATCAGAGTGAGTCAAAGCACATCTGATTTATGTCCATCCCTATAATTCTAGCTGAATATGATGGATTTCCCTGTATTCTTTGCTTTAATTAATTTTTTTCTGCTTGTGTCCCTACATGTGCTGTATGAACACATTATTATTATTATTATTATTATTAGTCCAGACTTCACTGTTTTATGCAAGACTTTCCTGGCATTCGAACTGTTGTCTTTCAGATGTCAAGACAAAGATTGCATTCTCACTTCCAACCAGTCTGGGGGAAAGGAAGTTCTAACCTGCAATAGCAAGAGCTCAAGTTGTGTCCTAGTTCAGGTGATACAAAGGGAAGTCTCTCGGACAACATGAAGCACCAGACTGAACCGGCTCAGCGCTGCAACTACTGGTGCATTCAGAAGCTGTTTAAACATTTCCTAGTTCATCACCAGAAAGTTGCCCTCAAACAGCTGACAAATTGCAAATACCTGATGTTGCACTTCTGCACATTATAGACAACTGGAAAATAGTGTGCCAGAGTTTATGCCTACCTACCATTATTTAGATCCTGCTGTTGTGTTTTGATTTGTTTAATTAACATACTAATCTTGCAATACGACCTCATACCTAAACGACAGAGTAGGTCAGACGGTGTAGTCCCTCATTCGTCCAGGAGTGTTCTATCGTAGAAAAGGTTTCAGTCGTAGTCATCTGGACACTGTTTTCAGAATCAAGACGTTTCGGCTCCCATCCGGAGGTCATTCTCAATGTTGAGAACGTCTTGATTCTGAAAACAGTGTCCAGATGACTACGAGTGAAACCTTTTCTATGACAGAGTAGGTCGTTTGCCAATGACTCCCAAAACGACATATATGCCGGTACCAGCGATAGGTGTACCAGACCTTTGTCGTCATGGTAACAATAAACATGTATAAAATTAACTTTGATTTCTATGTATTAGTGTTATCTTATCACAGGCATTACAAACATACAGAGTTCATTTTCTTTATCAGTTCAGCTGTAGAGTAATTATGATTATAGTCCAATCTTCCAGCTAGTTGCTAGACATCTCTCTTATACTGCCCCCCTTTGGCAAACCATTGAAACCACATTAATAATATATGTGGAGAGAAATGATAGCACTGTCCATACATGTAGGTTATGTAGGTCAGACTGTTACATTTTGGAATGCGGTTCAAGATGTACAGGTTTGTTTTGTTGACACTGGTACATAAACATAAATATATCTGTCACATGAAGTATAGGGCAGGCTAACAGGGGCATCATTCAGTAAGAATGGACACAACATACAGTAGACAGAAGATTATACAATCTGTCTATAAATGGAAGCATAAATGTCAATACATGCATGCAGACTGTAAGAAAAAATAGAGAGTTAAACCTTAAAAGGCAACAAAAGGTTTAACACATTGAGTAGAAACAACATACAGCTGTATGAGCGCTGTGTTTGAGTCACACCAATGTACTGGCACTAGAGGGCAGTGAAAGCAAACAGAAGATTCTTACACCTCAAAATCACTTTTGCTTAGTGCAACACAAACAGAGAGCTACAGCTTCATGAAAGGCCCGAGATTGTATCTGAATATACAGCATTAGGGTGTGAGACGCCCTCCCCTTTGTATTGTTTGTAACACATTCTGTTGTGTTTGTGTTGCGTGAGAGTCGTTTGGGGTGCTGCAGTTTGATTACAGCTATTTCTGTAAGTGTGAAATTATCTTGTTCTTTTACTACACGTCCCATTGTAGTGGCAGGGGACAATTTGTGGCCATCATTATGCTCAACCAACCTTAGCATTTCTGTTTACAACTTTTGGTTGTTTTGGTGCACTGCAATACAAGTTAGAGCAATGTAGGTGCAGGGTATGGAGATAATGGAGATGCACTGCAAAATGAGAAAAGGAAAGGAAAGAAATGCAATAAAAAGAAAATGAAAAATGTTTTTGTGGTTTTCATAGCATACTGAAATGTGTAATTTATTATAATTAATTTGTCTTTCAAGTGTTAGAACAAGCCTAACAGATGAAAGCCATTATGCATTCGTGCCCAGCATTGATTTGACAGACGCTGTTTGGAGTAAATCCAAAGGAGCACAAAATGTTCTCAATTTGATAAATATTTGATCAAATTTCATATTAACAGCTTTCAAAACTGACATGTTTACAGTTGAACAGGCTGTGGTATAAACATTTACAACAAAATCATTGCTGGGTGTTTAAAGAAAACTAAAGTACAACTATCATTTTACAATGAGACGGCCAAGTAACATAATTTACTAAATTAACATTATTTTTTCTTCAGATACATTTTGTACTTTAGAGTTCTGCACATCAATAAAGAGCCACTCCCTGACACCATGGCTATCATAGTGCATCATTTCTTCACTGCTGCTTTCTGTGCATTTGATCCCCTGCCTCAGGCTGTGATTGGCCAAGACATCGCGGCCAGACAGGCTCAAATCCTCCCATTGGTTGGTGAGATATGGCACATAATCCTAAGCCTCTCTCGCCCTCTGAGGATTAAATTTGCTGTCCAGTCATCTTTAAGAAGTTTGCCCCACTGGTTAGGCTTGGATTGTGGAAAAGTAAAGCACAAACTCTTTACAAGCAATCTCTCATCACAGGAACATACAGCACTGAACCCAAGTGGTAAGCATTAGCTGGCTGTGAAGGAGATTCAGACCACGATGTTAAGCTATGGAAGTAATTACCGCTGTCAGGAAACAGAAGTCTGAACTCTCTTCCCTCTGACTGTCAAGGCTCGCTCTCACGCACTCCGGTGCTCTCCCGTACCATCTCTCTTGCTATTCAACTTTAATTCTATGCTTTCACTCTTTTCCTTTTTTCCTTTAACGTATCTTCCGCTATGCCTCAGTGTGTCTTCCTGGCTAAGGAAACCTGTATTGACTCAGTGTCAGTACCTACCACTGTTTGCCCTCAGCTTTGTTTTAGCTTGCTTTCTATCAGAACCCAGGCTTCATTCATCACAAATCTGTCATTTGCTGACAGTGAAAAGACTTCCAAACATTTAGGACAGTATTCTGTCACTTGAGTTTTCATAGAAATTCAGAGAAATTGCCTGAGAAGACATTATTGAGCTTAATTTGCTGCTGCCCCCTAATTGGACATAAAGTGATAAAAGGCATACATATTACAACTGCACATCCTTTGATGATGCTTTTTCACAAGCTCCCGATTTAGAAAGAGCCTTTCTACTTCTCTCAGCGACAGATGCTGGAGAAACCTTTGAGCTCAGGTTAAATACAGCATTTGGACCAAATATTAGAGTTATATATTGAAACTGACACACAGAGAACCGCTGATGTAACTGATTGATTGCTGGGAGTGAAACATGATCTCCATAAATCCATAATGCAGGTGTGGAATATATTTTAGATTTAGACCTTAGCATGAATAAAGTATGATAAAAATCTGAAATTTGAGAAACCAAAAGAATACAGAACCTGATCGTAATTCTGGCAAAAAAATGCTGGAAGTTATTAAGTGTTCTCATTTATGATTCACTCGTCCCTGCAGTCAGTGTTTGAAGTGCTGCTACTTTGATTTATATGCTTGATCTCTCCACTACGTTTGTCTCTAGCTTATTTGAAGTTCAAACGGATCAGTGCTTAGCAGCCGATGCACTTTCAACAGCAGCATTTCGATACTGCTTCTAACAATCTCTCAGTGAAGGCATGTTTTCACTATTGTCTTGCAATCTTCTGGGAAACATTACACAACTAAATAGGAATTTGTGTTGCAGCCTACGTAATGATAATTGGTAATGTGCTTGATGCTAAAAGAGGATATGTGTTTCTAACACAAACTAGAAAAAAGCTCGGAAGTATTCTGAACATTGCAAAATATGTGGGAAGAAAGATATTAACGAAGACTAATCTTGTTGCTGAATTTATAATTCTGTGCCAGTGGAGCTTTTTAAAGTCAGAGCTACACACTCCAAACACCGCTCTCACCTTATCCCTATAAATAACACCACTTTTATTTAAAACTGCCTGTAATTCCAATTCTGAAAATGTCATTAGTATGCATGAAAACATGGCGAGGCAAACCAGCATCATAGGGCTTTAGGCGTTTCTGAAAATAAAATCTGAGGTTTTGATTAATGTGAAAACAGTTTAACCACATTCATATCGGCATATGCACATAATCACCCAGCTGTGCCTTTGCTTTCCAGTGTGATCGTGTGCGTGAACCTATCACGAAATGCTGCAAAAAGTAGTAATCAATAAAGTATTGATTATCTTTAATGGAGGCAAAATAAATGAAACAGTCACAGCTAAAAGCATGCGATGAAAGGTCTGCCACATTTTGAATTTGTCTAATCTCATTTAGAGAGTTCAGTTCCAAACCAAGGGTAAGGTATTTTAGACCTGACTTCTAATCTATTTTATCATCTGCTGCTTATCTATGCATCCACCCACTCACACACAGAAAAAAAAACATTCAAATTCAAAGTGTATTCTGAAACACAGTTGTGGACATGCATTCTGTATATACTTCTATTATTTTTCTTCCTTATGAACTGGATTATGTGACAATAGCGTAAATTAGAAATGCAGCTTTTGTATGTGTATTCAGATGAAAAGGGTAGCAGTCAAAGGCAAAAGTTTAGGCAAGAAAGAGAGGTGAGGTTATGAGGTAGGATTACTTTTAGGCGGCTTAAGTTTTGGTTAAGGTTAGGTTGCATGAGAAAATGAATTAGGCTTAGAGTTAAAGTTTTGGTCATTGTTAAATAAGAGAAAATGTTCACATAAACACCCCACTCCCAGAAGACAATGTCTTGATGAGTTGGGGAATTAAAACTTGGTCACCAGAGATAAGACCAATTCAGACTGGAAATGGCAGGAGCACTCTGCCTGATTGACCAGCCTAGTGGAACTGTGTTTGAAAGAAGGCTTCTGTTGCTCTCTGTCCTCCATGTGGATCAGCATCGATTGGCCTTGTCTGGCCTCCTCTTGGTTAATTAGAGCATAGCCCTCACTAGACCATTAGAACAATGGATATGTTTATTTACAACTTTCCAATTTCATTTGTTTTCTACGTGAGCGATGAGGGAGATGCGGCTAAAAATAGATTTAAAAACAATCTGGACGGGGTGACTCTGAAAGCAGCCGTGTCGTGACAGTTTAGTGACTGATTGGTGCTGCTGATGAATGCTTGTTTGTTTGCTCCTGAGGCAAGTTGTGGCACTCAGAATTTGTTTGGCCAGTCAGAGAGGATATATGTCCTCAGTGGCAGGTTGAGGGTGAACACGCCAGCAATCCATGTCCACAGCACAGTCAAAACCAAGTTCACTCTTACTTTTTAGGTCATTAAGATGGTGACGCATCAACAGTTAAAAGTAATTAAGGCATGAAGTATTTGGTGCCACTGACTAAGCCCCTCACAGTGGAAAGTACTAATCCAGGGTTAGCAGCTATGTCTACTTGGCCACATTCTCTGACATAATAATACTTCAGCAATAAGGACTATGCTGTTTCTTGCGATTCCATTCTTCCAAAAAGATTCTGCCTAGAGTAATTCCCTCAAGCCCACAGCTAAAGCGAAACCTTCTGCACTATGCAGCAGAATTGTATTTTAAATGACAGGATAAAAAAGAAAAATGCTGGAGAACCCAGCGCCACAGCTACTGGGCCCTGTCACTCACTGTTAATTAAATACCATCAGTTGTTCCATGGATCTTCCATCTTTCTCTTTTCTGGACAAACACCATTAGACCAAGCAGACAGGCAACATCAGGTGGCCTCAAGTACATCCACTCACACAGTCACGCTGCATTTTCAAAGGGAATCTTCACAGTCAAATTATTTCAGTTTTTAATTTTTCTCATGTGCTTTGTTGCCTCTAATGAATTCTCAGGTCATTGAAAGAGGAGAACAAGCCTGCCTGCGGCTGATGTTAATAGAAATAATGTTTTGTATAATGTCTCTGCACTTTAAACGGTATTGGGAGAACATTAATTGTAATGTGCTTTTGTACTGTGTGTGTGTGTGTGTGTGTGTGTTGCATTTATGATGTGAGTGAGTTCTCGTCAGGCAGTTCATCTGGAGTAGGAGTATCTTGTTTCATCTCACAGCCAAAGAAGGATAAAGGAGTTATAAGAATTCAATGAAGCTTCTTTAGGGCACTATATTCTGTGACACTTTACAATAAGTAACTACTCACTTTTTTCTGTATCGTTTTGTAAAGTGTTTCCCTATATTGTCTACTGTCAGAATGCCTTGGGTTTTAGGAACGATTAGACATTAAAACTTAGAAGTAAATAGTCAATTAATGGAAAGATTTCTGTAATGAAATACTCACTGAACATCAGTCTGCCTGTGTGTATCAGTCTCTTTTCTGTATACTGTAGGTCTCCCTTGAGTCTGATTGCCAAAATGACTGACTTCTCTAATCAAATCCTGCCCCGGATAATTTACTTCAGTTTGTATATTTGAAATATTGTGATGGAAATACCAATCTTAACATGCTGTCAGGGGTAATCTAGTTTGTATAGTGGCTATTGGTTTTAGTGTCTCAAGTGCAACAAACACAATTCGATTTTTTAAAATGTAAGATTTTCTTTAAAATTCAAGAAATATGAGCATAGTTTTCAATCAGTAGTTCAGTTTTTCAGTAAAGTTTTTCATAGTACGATATGCATCATGATAGGTAATTATACACTTCTCTGGGATGAGGTTTGAATTTAAATGCACTGAATGCATTATGTAGTATGTTTTTCAGAATTCTCAACTTTCATTTTCTTGTGAGTTGACGCAAGGACAACCGATATATATATATATATATATCGGTTTGAAAACAACCCTGTCTTTCTAGTTTTTTTTTCATCCCTCAAGTAACTTTGTTCATTATTTCCATATACTGTGACTTAAACATACCACTGAAATGTTATATGTCCTTAGAGGAACCAAAGGCCCTTTGAAAGACTTCTATAAAAAGACTATAAAAGTGTGAAAACATCCTCACCTCTCACCTCTCTCCCTGTGTGGCTCGATGCTAACTTTAGTAACAAAACGCACTGGTGTGCATTTCCACAAATGCCACATTGGGAGGGGCTGTGTGTGGTTCGCGGTGCCGGTGGGATAGGGTGACTTAGAGATCAAAGGTCAAGACAACTGTGACAGATTCCCAACTGTGACACTGCGTCTGGGTGCTGGGTTAGTTGACTTCGGAAGCAAATAAAATACCACTTGTAAGAAAGCAGGACAATGATAGATACCAGTAGTTTAGGATGAGGTACAAATGAGGATGCATGATTAGTGCATGAGAGTGTTTATGTGTCTGAGTATGAGTATGTGTATTAGAGTGCATGCATGGGTTTTATAGATATGGGCTTGTTTGTGTACATATGGAGGATGCGAAGTGCTGCTGGGTCACCCAGTGTGACAGAGAAACTATTTGAGGCCTTTGCCTTTGATGTCTGTCCAACAACACAGCATGATCTTCTTCTGTGGGCTGTTGGGTTGCTGGTGGTGTGGAGGCAAACAACATTTCTGTGCAGCCCTTTCATTTCCCATCATATTCAAATTGAAGCTCGCTACAAATTTCTACTCTTTTTGTTTCATTTTCTCTGCCAGTGACTTGCTGGCGCTCAGGAAGAATGCTCATTTAAGTCACACTTCATTTACTGTAAATTGATGAGAAACCTACAGAAGCCGAACATCTTTCTAAAAATGTAGCTTTCTCTTCTCTTACTTTGTTCTTTTAAGCCTGGTGATCTTTTTGAAATATTTAAAGGCATTATTCCATGAAATGCTGAGGGAAAATGTCTTTAAAACATTTTCATTATATCTGCTTGCAGGATTGTGGATTCTGTTATTTGCTCGTGTTTTACACTAAGTTTATCTACTTATCACTCTTATGATAAAGATGTACTTCTTTTTACTCTCCCGTCCCTCTTACCTCCATCTCTCCCTCTGAGCCATGTCTCCAGTCATGACCCAGGCCAGCCGATTCTGTGGCCAGCTGAAGGCAGGCAGTTCCTCCCAGAGGACTGACAGTTTGGTACATTGTTTGGGAACCATGACAACAAGTGGTCATGACCCTCAGGTTTGGGCAGTGAGAAACAGTCTCCTCTGGAAGGCGTAATTAAGAGCCCATGGGTCCACAAATTGGGAACGATGTGGGAAAAAGAAGGGGGACAGAGCAGAGCAGAGGAGGCAAGCCGCCAGGGAGTTCAAGTTAATGTGATGTCACTTTGTACCTGCCTCTCTGAGGTCTCACAACCAAACCACTAAAGACCAGCTCTGAGCTAAACATCCTGCTGCAGCAGTGACTGATTCAGTCCACATACAAACTGCATCTTTTCACAAGCCCCTTATTGCTAGCAGCACTATCTGGGTGTATTGATATCCTATAAGCCTATGCTTCACTGGAAATAAGTGTACAGCACAATTGAGTACATTCTGCCATTTCCTTTCCCCACACGGTATACTCTATCAGCTTGATGCACACAAAAGCACAGATGACTCATTGGCCAATGTTTTTTCTCCATTGGGTGGAGTCTGCATGTCCTCCCGTGTTACCGTGGGTTCTCTCCGAGCACTCTGATGTACAATGCCTGCAAAGCTGCCATGCACTCGGAAACCTGACATGGGAATGACATCTTTGCACTGAATCGAAAGCATGCAGCTGTATTGTATTTTCAGCTTTTTCTCACACAAATATGGTGTTTTTGGAGAGGAGACGGTTTGTTTGAGAACAGAGAGCAAAATCCAAGAGACACATACAGTAGATGCCAAAGTCGATCATGAATCAAGCAGTACAATACTGCTACACATGCTTTTCTTGTCAAATTAGGTTGTAGGAAGTGGCAAGTGTGCCACCTAAAATGCAGACACAATTTGGAGTTACGGCAGTGCAGAGTACCAGGCCTTCTTGGGGTCCCTGGGAGGGGTACTAGACAGTGCACCGCCCGGGGACTCCGTTGTTCTACTGGGGACTTCAACGCCCACGTGGGCAGCGACAGTGCCACCTGGAGAGGGGTAATCGGAAGGAACGGCCCCTGATCTGAACCCAAGTGGTGTTCAGTTGTTGGACTTCTGTGCTAGTTGCAGTTTGTCCATAACTAACACCATGTTCAAGCACAAGGGGTGTCCATCAGTGCATCGTGGCACCAGGACACCTAGGCGGAGGTCGATGATCGACTTTGTTGTCGTATCATCTGACCTCCGCCGCGCGTGTCTTGGACACTCGGGTGAAGAGAGGGGCGGAGCTGTCAACCGATCACCACCTGGTGGTGAGTTGGATCCGCTGGCAGGGGAGGAAGCCGGACAGACTTGGCAGGCCCAAGCGTATCGTGAGGGTCTGCTGGGAACGTCTGGCGGAGCCCGCTGTCAGCAGGGTCTACAACTCACACCTCCGGAGAGCTTCTCCCAGATCCCGGGAGGCTGGGGACATTGAGTCCGAGTGGACCATGTTTTCCACCTCCATTGTCGATGCGCGGCTCGTAGCTGTGGTCGCAAGGTTTCTGGTGCCTGTCGCGGCGGCAATCCCGAACCCGGTGGTGGGCGCCGGAAGTAAGGGATGCCGTCAGGCTGAAGAAGGAGTCCTATCGGGCCTTGTTGGCTCGTGGGACTCCCGAGGCAGCTGACAGGTACCGGCAGGCTAAGCGTGCTGCAGCCCGTGCGGTCACAGAGGCAAAAACTCAGGATTGGGAGAGGTTCGGAGAGGCCATGGAGGAGGACTATCGGTCGGCCTCAAAGAAATTCTGGCAAACCGTCCGACGGCTCAGGAGGGGAAGCAGTGCTTCACCAACACCGTGTACGGTGCGGGTGGAGAGCTGTTGACCTCGACTGGGGATGTTGTCGGACGGTGGAAGGAATACTTTGAGGATCTCCTCAATCCCGCTGTCACGTCTTCCGAAGAGGAAGCGGAGGCTGGGGACCGGAGGCGGACTCATCCATCACCCTGGCCGAAGTCACTGAGGTTGTTGGCAAGCTCCTTGGTGGCAAGGCTTCAGGGGTGGATGAGATCCGTCCTGAGTATCTTAAGTCTCTGGATGTTGTGGGACTGTCTTGGCTGACACGTCTCTGCAACATCGCGTGGCGGTCTGGGACAGCGCCTCTGGACTGGCAGACCGGGGTGGTGGTCCCTCTGTATAAGAAGGGGGACCGGAGGGTGTGTTCCAATCACAGAGGATCACACTTCTCAGCCTCCCGGTAAGGTCTACTCCAGGGTACTGGAGAGGAGAATTCGTCCGATAGTCGAACCTCGGATTCAGGAGGAGCAGAGTGGTTTTCGTCCCGGTCGTGGAACACTGGACCAGCTCTATACTCTCCATCGGGTGCTCGAGGGTTCATGGGAGTTTGCCCAACCAGTCCACATGTGCTTTGTGGATCTGGAGAAGGCATTCGACCGTGTGCCCCGGGCGCTTTGTGGGGAGTGCTCTGGGAGTATGGGGTCCGGGGCCCTTTGTTAAGGGCTGTCCGGTCCCTGTATAACCGAGCAGGAGCTGTGTTCGCATTGCCGGCAGTAAGTCAGACCTGTTCCCGGTGCATGTTGGACTCCGCCAGGGCTGCCCTTTGTCACCGGTTCTGTTCATAATTTATATGGACAGAATTTCTAGGCGCAGTCAGGGGCCGGAGGGTGTCCGGTTTGGGAACCACAGGATCTCATCTCTGCTGTTTGCAGATGATGTTGTTCTGATGGCTTCTTCAAACCAGGACCTGCAGCATGCACTGGGGCGGTTTGCAGCCGAGTGTGAAGCAGCTGGGATGAGAATCAGCTCTTCCAAATCTGAGGCCATGGTTCTTGACCGGAAAAAGGTGGTTTGCTCTCTTCGGGTAGGTGGGAGTCCTTGCCTCAAGTGGAGGAGTTCAAGTATCTCGGGGTCTTGTTCACGAGTGAGCGCTATTATGGAGCCACATGGAACTTAATGTGACTTTTCTTAGTTTTTTGCTGCAGAGCTACTTCCTCATTTTTCAGAACTGATGAATTATATTTCTGAGGCTGAGATTCCTTTTGGAATTTAAATTTGAAGAACAATGTGACGTTAGTCACACTTTCCTCATTTTCAAACTGTAGTATATTTTACTGACAATTTGCAATACTTCATCATTTCACAAATTAGCAATCACTCATTTTCCTTTCCCCTGTGGGGCACAGGTTTTGTGTGAATTAGCTATTCTTTTTCTTTGAGAGCAAAATAGCAAAAACACTTATTCAATGGTTGAAATTATTCATGATGATTAAATTCTTGGTCACCAGAGTTATTGGACCCAAAAAATATAAAATTATATTAGTTAGTTAGTCATGTTGAAATTCAGCATTAAAAGTTGAATTCCATACACATGTTAAAGGCATGTGTATGTTAGGATTGAACTTTCCTATTAACAGTGCTTTGAGTCACTAGAGCGTCTTGCAGTCTCATTGTCAGTGATAACAGAAATAGCATGAAAAAGTTTCAAGCTTTTCTAGCTGCTGTGTAACAGCATGCCCTATCAGTGCCTAACAGTAAGGCAAATGTTTTAATATCAGTTTATATAGTTCATGAATGTAATCGTTTACAGAATTGAAGCCACAGAGACACTAATCTAAAATGACCTTTACTTAATCAGGAAAAATCACCTTCTTCCCATCAGTTTGTCTTATCTCTGTCCAATTCTTTCTCATTATCTCTCTGTCTCTCTCACTTTGTGCTCCACTCTTGAGCCTTCTGTCTGTCACAACTTCCTTGCATTTTCACCCTATCTGATTCCATCACACTGAGAGCCAAAGCCTTTAAACCCATTAAATCCTTCCCAATTCAATTTCAGGATGGCGACACTGCCTTGTGTGCTGCTGCCAACTTGGACTGTGTCGTAGACAGGGCCCCAAGATAATCCCAGACCCCTCCAGGTTTGCTAATCTGGCGATGCTTCCTGGGTAGGCAGGAGCAGATGCTTGGATATTCTGTTCAACTCTGCTGTGACATGAGACCACCCCCTCAGGCCTCTGCAGCTGGGCAAAGTTTATCATGCCCATATGTGGCTGCCGTCAGGTGCCTTTATGGAGCGGTGGACTGGGACATTTAATCGGTTTGAGAATTAAATGGGACTACGGTAGCCTACACCTACTGCTACACCCAGCTGGCTTTCATTCTTCAGATGTAAACAAAACACTCACTGCTTACTTTTGGAACTTGGTACAGAGAGATTTGGCTCCCTGCAATCCTGAAATAAACCCTAACCGACACACGGATGGAATCCACTGCTGCAGGTAAAACATGTGAGTGTTTATAGTTTTTTTGTTTTTTTAATTTTCCATTTGGGATGCAAGGACATAACATAAATGAGATTTGACAGTACTCATGCAGGGACTTAATCAAATACCTACATCAATTTTCTTAGATGTTTGTACCGTAATATGAAAATAAGAAAATCCAATTAAATTATCAACATGTACAAATATATGTCCTGTATACCTTGATATTATGTGATATTATTTGCGTCTGTGTGTAAACACATAAAGTTGCTTGGTAAAGAGAGACTTAGTGGCGTGCCTGTCTTTCAACAGTGAGAAGAGTTAACAGATTATTTTCCCCCTGAGCTACACTAACTATGCCAATTTTACAGCTTGCTGAGCACTACCCTTATCTACCTCAGTTCATATCTCTCTAAATTGTCAGACAATCCAAATTCCTGTCTGTGCCTTATCAGCTATGTATCAGTAAGTAGTGGAATAGAAGTAGTAATCTACAGAAAGCAAGACAACCTTTTCCCAGTTGACGGACCCTCGGGCTAATCCGATTGCAATCTGTTAGTAAACAGTCTACTTTTCTAACTTCACTGTTTTTCTGATTTTGTGATTGAGAATTCCCTCAGGTAATGCACCCGATAAGGCAGTGACACCACATCTGAACCAAATCGACAACAATTACAGAAGAGCTTTTAAGCACAACTAATGTACCTTCCTAACACAGGGAGACAATTTCAGGCTAGAGATTCACTAAAATGGAAAAAAAAAAAATAACTCTCTGGCAAGCTTCAAAGCAGAGCAAGGTCGAAAGGTTAAAATTCAAACTAACATACCTTGCATAACATAGACTTTACGATCCTCTTACATTTTTGATCAAAATAGTACAAATACCAAGTACAGATACAAAGTGCAGCTCTGCGGCTCCTGCAGGCTCTGAGATGATTTTTTAACCAGAAAATGTTCTTTGGGACTTCAATCGCAAGTCTTTTTTGTCAATGGCCTCGGGCTTTTTCAGCACTTTTTTTAAGCACGGTAACCATGTGTATTGAATGAGCATAGCACTTGAACCAGAACCTTTTTTTATTAAATTAGTTTTAGAGTGGACAAGTGAAAACTTATTGAAAGAGTGAGAGGTCGGGTTTGCAAAACTTGATCAGTGTACAGTTTTAAAAAAATGTAGTTCGATAAAATTTCTAAAAGTATTGTGAACTGAGAAGCACTTTGTGTCAAGGTGTGAACAGTATATTAAATATATTACACACAGATTTCATCAGCAAGTAATGGGTGACTTCTGATGTAGTGTACATGGACACGTGACTCTTATCACAACTTTCAAACTAATGTATTTCAATTGGAAGTATCTTTCACCACGTTTTTTTTTCGGTCAAGTTAGCAATAATAAATATACAACATGCAGTTAGACTTTCAAAATAAAGCTTGCTGAGAAACATTTCAGGTGACGGTTGCAGTTTGGTTAGGTTTAGGCACCAAATCTAATTGGTGAGGTTTAGGAATAGATCATGGTTTGGGTTAGAATAAATACTTCCTTAAAACAATCAACGCTGACTATTGGTTTCACACGGGAAACAAACCCCGGTCTCTAACCCTGGTACTACGTCCTTATTAGTTTGAAAGTCTTGCTGAGTGTCCATGCACACAAATCCTATAGATTACATTTTGTGATTATTTCACGAACTGCCGTGAGACTGGGTTGTATGATCACCTGAGGTGCTGTTTTCCTGCCGCTTTAGCTGACCTGCAGAGTTTCACAGCTGAGGAATCAAAACAGATAAAAACAGTCCCTGTATTGCAATAGCTCAGCCTACAACCACCTGCAAGCAGACGTCTTCCTGCTCAGGCATTTATGAGCCGTTGAGATTGCAGGATTTTATTTGTGGCTGGCTCAGTGACTGAGAGAACCGACTGGACAGCGAGCTGAAAGACAGCAGCTGGCAGCTACTTACATCAACACTGATCCTCAGAAACCCCAGACATACAGACATACAGACAGACAGACAGACAGACAGACAACAAACACAGCCAAATCCTTAACAAAGGAATGTTTTTAAAACTTCAAATGCTAAAACATGCACAGTGGGAGAGAAGAGATTCGGCCACCGAGATATTTGCATAATGTAAATACAATGTATAATATAGCTACAGTATTATGCAGTCCTTGGAAGCTTCCACTGTGCATGATGTTGTTGCTTTAGCTTTCCGGCATACAGCTGATCACTGGTTAAAAGTTCCAAGATGTTTGTGTCTCTTTGTTTCATTGCTGTTACTTTTTCGAAAGCTGTAAGCTAACAGCTATCCTCATCTTAAATAAAAACATGCTAACAATTCAAAAGATAAAAAGAGATCAAGTGAGAGAAATGCTAATTTTGTTTTACACAAAAAACATTTGGTCAGTTTGGAAGAAGTCAGATGTTGAAGATCACAACACACACAGTATTTCCAATAGCTTTAAGTCAAGAAGCTTACAATATACCGTGCATGTCCATTCAACATCATGGAACAAACATGTTTTTTGTTGTTGTTTTGAATTTTGTGTAAGTTTGATTTCTTTGAATTGACTTTAAACTTACCAATACTCCAAACAACTTCAAAAGTGGGTCATTTCCAGTGCCAAAATTAAATTAAGTATCCCATACTGTCCCATCTGCACCCAGCCTCATTAATTATTACTTTTCCCCAGCCTCAGTTATCCCTCTTCAATTAAGTATTCATAAGCCCTGTAATGATTAACAATATGTTTTGGGCTAATCTCTATGTAAATTAAGGGAGCTTTGTAAGAGATGCCACTTATCTGCACACATTACTAAATACTCTTTATTGACCTCCTCGGGTTCAGTACTACTAGTAAAACTATGAAGATAAGAGAGAGAAAGTTAGGCCTGCGCATAAAGGTTTTTGCCATCACCTCTGCTCCCTCTAGAACAACCTTACAAGGCACTAAAATGCAACTCAACACTTCACAGAGCAAACAAATGTTATGTTAACATTCAGTGTTTCTCACCAAAACGCATTGTGTGTATCCTTGAGTTGTAATAAACATGTTGAATGCATTTCCTTCCTCTTAAAACATTTGCAAAGCTATTTTTTTAATATATTAAATCCTTGTGCACCACATTTACTTGCTATTAGTCTTCTTCTCTGCCTTTGCCGACTTGTTGCTACACTGCTTTGCACACTACCACCACCAAGCTTGCCCGTGCCTGTGCATTATAGAAACAAAACAGGGACCCACTCATAAAAGCATTGCTCCATAGCGCTACTAGTGGTCAAAAACTCCACAGGGTATATTTAAAAGCCTCTTCTGTATGTAAATAAATGTAGGTTTTGAAAATTTCTGATCTTGGCACATCCAGCAGTAATCTGGGATAAAACTGTTGATCCTGACAGCTGTGCTTTGATGACCGTAGCTTTGTCACCTAATATGGACGAACGTTGTCATTTAACTTTTGCTGAATTTCTTGGAATCAAATCAATTTATGTGGTTTATGTTGGACATAAAAGAGCCATCATTCATCAGCTTCAAATTCAGGCTTTCGTAATGATACAAAGTGACTGAACCACTGGATAGACGTATGTAAGAGGGTGTAAATAATCCAAATGTAAGGCTTTGTTATAGATTAGGAAAATAAAATGGCTCAAGTCTTTGTTTGGGCCAGAGGACATTCATTATAAAGAGCCAAACATTATCCATATCTACCTTCACACAAACAAGACGAAGAAAGACAAGGACATCTCATTTTGAGTTGTTTGAAAGGATGAATGCATTTCTTTGACAGTATTTCACAGGGAGAAAATGCATTATTAAAAGATGCTGGGATTTGAATTAACAGCTAAAAAGAGTTGGGTGACATTGTAAGTCAGTGTGACTTCAGAAATATAAAATGTTTATTCTTGAAAGCACACGTCTACAGTTTCTTGCTTTGCATGCCTAAATGGATGAATTGCTTAGAAATTTCACAAAATTGGACTCCAAACAACTGTGTTACGAAAAGCCATTATCAGGTCAGGGGAGGGTGGTTCCTGCATGTGTCATTGTGTCATGACATTGACAGAGATGAAATCTACCTAGCTAGCAATGACATGGCGGAATGACCAGTTCTGCAGTCTTCACACGCCAGCGCAAAGATCCACCTGCCACTTTTGATATTCAGTCCTGTGGACACGCTGAACCCTGGGGATCCGGTTTATCAACTTCCCGCATAAACATAAACACAAGGTGAAAAAGGAGTCACAGCACCCCTAAGGCCTCATCATCTGCCTTACCACACCTAAACCAGAATGGTCCCATTTCACAGATCATGAGCAAATATTCATATATACTTTCCGGGCAAGCTGTGAGGAAGATTGCTGGGTTTCCCTTTAGCCCCTTTTCAATGCTGTTTCCCAGTGTGGATCCCTCTACTGGGGATTTCCTTTGTATACCATCTGTCTTCTAGGGTGTGCTTTTACAGGCCAAATGGAGATCGATCCTTCAGTAGGCCAAATTGAAAAGAAATTGGGGAACACTGTGATGCGCGCTGAACATGACACATTCACTGTATAACAAAATCCAATCATAATCATGTGGTGGTACGGAAATGGTGACTGTCAGTATGTGTGGGATGGGAGCAGGTTGATGGGACAGAGAGAGAGACAGACAGAGAGACAAAGACCACCTATCAGTTTCCCCTCCAGCATTAAGTTGTCCTTCTCGTCTCCACTGAATGAGCAGCTTGTCACAGAGGAACTAATTAAGACAGCAACTTGTACAGTTCTGCTACTATTCAGCATCTGTCCCATTTGCATTTGAGAGCTGTTTGAAGGCAGTAATTCAGCAAACAAATCCTTGTTTCTCAGCAGCACACCCACGTTAGCTCACCTACGGGCCTGGAAAAGACAGCTCCTCTCATCCTCATCTTCAGGCCCATAACCTCGTTTCCAAAGTGCTTCCACGGGAACTGAGTCAAGTGACAGAAATATTTAAGATGCACACATTTTCCAGCCCTCTTCTTTTTAACTTTACGTGGCACTTAAAGTCGGGCCTGAAAAAGTAATTGCTTTATCCCCATGCAAACAGCCTGTTATGGAAAGAAATGCTAAATATTACTTTTTTTGACTGGACTCCAGCTTTCAAGCATTTGTTCCATGTTGGATCTGACAGTTATTATCATATTACACCAGCGTTCCAAGGTTTCCAAACTCAATTGCAGAAGCAAGTTGTTTTCATTGTGCATGCAGACCAGACAGACAGTAGTAATGATGTGACAGTCCCCTGCCTGCATGTGCACAGCAGGCTATTGATCGCAGAAGCAATGTTGTTTCCTTTCGCCCACTTTAAAAATATGACCACAGGTTGCTGACAAGGTGGATTTTGCCTGAAAGGTCTCAAGTTGTTGCTCTACTTCATTTGCATTAATTTGCATCTTGTTTGATATCAGAGTGAAAACTTGGTACATGCAATACACTGTCAAGCACAGACAAAATCCTAAATTGATATTGACAATAATAAGTGAATTAACTTTTGTGTTGTGGCTGCTCAACTTTGACATTAAGATCATATTTTTGAGACATTACTTTTACATACTTTTACATGCACTTAATTTTGAATATGTCATATCAGAACCTTTTAATTTAAATTTAGTATATCTATATTTTTTGTTTGTTTGTTTTGGTCAAGACAGCTCTAGCACTTCATATGGTCAGAATATCCTCCAGTTAAACACAGGTCATGACTAAAGCCTGGAACATCCTTCAGCATCTGCAAACTGGAACAGAGGCTTTGTGCACAGATGTTATGACGTTAAAAAGAATATTTAACAAAAACAAGATGAACGGAGAAAAAAATATACTCTGCCATGTTAGAGGATTTTTTTGTTAGGCGTTAGCCCAACTTTACAACAAAACAAACAAGCAATCAGCATTTGTTTAATGCAAAGGACCACAGGGATTTTGCTCACGTTAGCTCCAATGCAAACACGCCACACTTACTGAGAAACCCAAACTCTGCATCCCTTCTCAAGAGTGTTTACATACTTACACATACATCTTTCAAGAATGTGTCATGCATCAAGATTCTGCACTTAGCAACTAAGCTGGCAACTAAGTGTTTAAAAAATAAACTCTGGTGTCATCAAATGGAAGAGGGAGGCATTTGGCTATCCAGTATTCTCTCACTGGCTGCTGCAGCAGTTTTCATTTTGCTTTAAATGGTACGATACTGTAAGTGAGATCAAAATGTGGACAATTAGAGTCAGTCCCAACTTCAACAGTGTCCAGTATTTGTCCTATATTTATGCAGGGTAGGTTAGCTGAGCATGCATGCTCTTTTACAACAACACCCTGTTTACAGATGGTATACACTTCAACGAGTTTACAGTTGTACAAGAAGAGAATAATAACAAGTCTCTCTGTTCGTCTGCTGGTCTACAGTGTTTCTATTAGAGTTAGTCAGCCCCAAATATGTCTAGTAAGCCCCAACCTACAGGAGTTTCTGCTGGCTCGTGTTTTGCTGTCACAGAGAACTGGAAGTGGAAAGGAGAGAATAGCTTAGGCTAATGCCGTATCAGAGGATCATGCACCCCAAAAGCTAAAAATGTTAACAGAGAAAATCTCTTCAACTTCTGCGTCCAGTGTGTGAATATGTGACTGAAAAGCAAAATGAAGAACTAGCATTTCGAGCCAACTCAAACTCAAAAACGTCATTGGACAAGCCACAAAAAAGTGAGCAGAGCTACCGGACACATAGCCATGGTAAACTGAGTGCTAGGCATCGGCCCAGCCATAAGTCACAGTTATATCAACAGATTGTTTTGAAAGCCCCCTGAAAACTTGGTTTCAAGTCTTAGGTATTTCTCTATAACATTAGACATTCATGACTAAATAAAGCAACAATCAAAGCTGAAGTTTGGAGGGGAAAAAGCATCCTTACAGTAACAGCAACATGAGCAAACAACTCCACAAATGTCTTCACATTATTATTGGACTGTTGCTAAACTCTGATTGCGTGACATAACCTTTTTCTAACGGAGCCCCGCCCACTACATACCAGTGAGAAAAGTAAGGAAAAAAACAAAACTGTGGCAGAATATTCTGTTCATGTACAGAAGGACCATATCATGCAGACGTTTTCAGAGCCTTTGAAGATGTTAAAATTGATATTCCAAAAAGACATTGTTTTGCTTGTTGTTTGTTTTTATACTATTGTTTTTATTTATCAAGGTAACTGTGGTTTTATTTTGATTTCAAAACATGTTAAATATGGTATATGTACATATAATGTGTCAAATTGTTACCTACATTAAAATTACTTTTCTAATAACTGTCTCAAATGTGAGGAACAATATAGCTTATCACTATTAACTCCTGAAGCTAACTCCTTCTAATTAAAACACTATGGACTAATGACGTGTATTTTCACATAGAGATCTTGCCTACGGTGCATTTCAAGGTAAAGACACTTGACAGCGACACCGTGAGGCCACAGGGGATGGGAGGGCGGGTGGAGGAGGAGTATGGGTGCGCACAGCTCGGGTTTGTAGCATGGGCACTAGAGCAACGGTGTAACCGATCCCAGCTGCTGCCGTGGGGGAATGAGAGCTACTCCCGTCCCCTTTGGGTTGGTCACGTGTCCTCGGGGAGCGTTCAGATTGGGGAGCACGTCTCGAAAGAGTGGGAGCGCACCGTTGCGCACAGCCGAGTTGTACAGCAACATCTTAAACAAGCGTTAATGATCCGGCAGCGAATCAACCGAATCAGTTTTGTTTTGGGGCGTTGTCATATACACTCCACTGTGGTGTGTGATACACAGATCGTCAGGCACTGGCACAGTGTGTGTGTGTGTGTGTGTGTGTGATCCCTCAGTCACTGACTCGTCAAAACTTCTGCGCTTACCAACTGTGATCTTCACATTGTTGCCAGCCACCGCTACAAGTCGACATTCGGAGCTGTCACTGCGAACCGAGGTAGGCTGTGCTTCTTTCCTGTGGTTTTTGAAGGAATAGATAGAGTAACGTGCACACTGGCTAAACAAAAACACTGTTGGTTTGTGCACTGTGCAAGGCTATTCAGTGTGAGGCGCGGGATACCGGGTTGCATTAGGAATAACCAACCATATCAGCTGTTTACGAGTGTATGAAAAGCTTTTCCCCTCGCACAGAAACAAGCAAGATGAAAACAGTGAGTGTGTGACTGATCTGGTGATTTGGAAAACACGAGCGAGGGAGAGAGAAAAGGTGCCCTCGCAAATCTCTCATGCGGTGCGTCAGTATTACATCATGGACTTCATATTCATGCATTTATCTTTATTTCAAAAGGGCCTATAGACCTGTTAGAGTGCTGAAACTACACTAAGTATGAGACTGACAGGTTCTCTTTGGTATCTGGATGATATTTCTATAAAGTTGATTTGCTGAGTGAGATCTTTTTATGGCATGTTAAGCGGCACTGGATGATTCTGAGGCTTACTGAAAGTATTTTCACGTTTCCTGCAACCATCAGTTCTGTCATAATGTAGTAGTAGGCTACTATATGGATCCTGGGGACTGACCTGACAGTTTACTCCCAACCACGCCCCTGCCAGCCAGAGCAACAGTAAGACATACAGTAGTGTAGGTGCTAAGCATTTTCTTCATCCATGAGGACTAAAGACATTTGTATTTTTGTATATTTTTCATCATAGAGACAATTGGTGTTGTCATAGCTATAAATGCATGTTGTTTTATATATATATAAAATACAGAAAAATAGAATATCAATATTATAGTAGTACTGTAGGAGACACAATAGAGTGAAGCGCATCACCATAAACTCACTAACAAATACAACAGGATCCCTACACAGTCCCAATAGGGATGTTACATCATTTTGTTGCTCTGACAGTATGTCAGTATGATTATTGTGGAGACAGTGCTGCAGGTGACAGTGGAGGCACTGTGGCTTTGGCTTCAGAAAAGCAGAGTGTAAAATGTCAGCTCCACATCAATAATGCAGGATACCAAAACAATGTGAAGCAAGAAAGAGCGGTACAGTATTGGCAAGTATTGGCCCCTGTCTGTCCCTTTCTCTAAATGTGCATTTTGACACTATTGAATAACAAATTATATGTTCAAATGTAATTAAAGTAATTACTAGAAATCCAAATTATTACATTCTAATCCCAGTATAGTCCCACAGTCAAACACATATGCTAATACATGGTGTGCTCCAATGTGTGATATTCTGTCAGAGCCATGTTGACCACATTTAATGCGCTGAGATGGCTATTATACTACAGAAACTGGTGGTTCACCATTTTATATATAATATTATTTATTTTCCCACTCTCTCTCTCTCTCTCGCGCGCTCTCTTGCTCTCTCGCTAATGCATTATCACTGTGGTTAATGAGACAGGTCTCAGCGCATGGGGCCCGACCCTCTCAGAAACAGCGCTGCTAGTTGGGTGAATACAGCTGACACCCTCATTCATCATGCATCTACAGGGTGCTGCCTGCTCTCGCAGTCTATCCATGTCTGCCCCTCTCTTGCTCTCTCTCTCTCTCTCTCTCTCTCTCTCTCTCTCTCACTCCCTAGTTGCACCCTTGGATGATAATTATTAAGACATTGTAATGACAATAGCAGTGCCTTTTTCTAGGGGAAAGACAAGGCGGCAGTTTCTACATGCTGGGATGATTAAAGCTGTGACAGAGGGTTGGCATTCTGTGTTGATGCTGCAGCTGCAATGATTTCCAAGAATAAATGTAAACACCTACTGTACAGTGGTATACCTGGTTGACTCTCTGTAGCTTGAAGCAAGTTTACGTCTCTGCTAGCCGATTTGTGAAATTTCTGCAAATCAGAGGTTGAAGTATCTTACCTGAAGCAATGACACTATTATGATTGTGCCAAAATCATAAATCCCACTGCTGGCATGCCATACCAAAGCCATCATGCAATATTAAAATGCTAGATGTAATTGACCCACATATAGTGAAACTTAACACCTATACATAATTAGTGCACTCTTGATTAAAATGTGTTAGCTTGGTAAGAATATTACAGTAGCCCATTCCCTCCTTTTAGATTTGCTCTATTAAACAGTGATGAGTAAGAGAGATTCTAACGTTATATAATCCCAGTTTTGTTGTGACTGCCTGTCACAGCAGTTAAGCTTTAAAAGATATTGGTCACGTTCTTTGTTTGATCAGGGAGGCTCTCTGTACATTTTAATCGCATTATCCTCACAGATCAGTTAGCCAGAAAGGACACCCATCACAGGGATATTTTCATTCTGGGCTGTCTGTCAACAGCTGATACCAGTTTGAGTCTGAATGAGGCATTTCTCTAAGAGTCAGCCTCCTGGCCCTACTTTCACAGGGAGCCTCTTGAAACACCATGATGTTGTTGTCAGCTTTGCTAAAGTTGGTTGAAGGATAAAACTCCAGCTTCCTGTGAAAAAAAACCTTGTTGTGGTACACGGATGTTGTGGTTTGAATGGTTTTGTTTACATATTTTCAAGATTGACTTAATTAGGTGCAATGGCAGTGCAAACATGATGTAAAGGCGGTTAATGGTAACTGATCGTGTCAAATCATTAAGGAAACTGGTCAAAAGTCATGTTCTTCTCAGCAAAATCTTAGTTGTCATGTCAATATGTGCAGGTGTGAAAACCCAGTTTTTCTTCTCCAGAAACACTGTTGCTGTTACTTTTGAAGAATCCAAATTTGTAACAGCACACAAAGCATTCTTTGAACTTTTCAAGAGTACCTCCCCACATCATGTTCCGCCTCAACATCCATTTCATACATCAGATTATTTAGGCAAGACACCAGAAAAATACAATTTCCTTCTTAACTGCTTATGTCTCCTCTCGCCATTTTGCTTTCAGGCCTATGAGAAATACAATTACATTTGTATTGCAGAGTCACGGGTTTCTCCTTAATCTTTAGTCTGATCTGTTGCTGTCTACACATTCCTCCCTCCCTGTCATCCTTCAGCATGCTGCATGAAACAGGGACCAAAATAAAAACACCAAAAGCCAAATTCATTTCTTGACTTAACTGAACAAAAGGCAATTTCTACAGCCTTCCTGCACTGCCGCCTTTTATTTAAAGCCGGCTGTGTTTATGTATGTGCGTGCCAAGTACATTGATGCCTGCTTGCATCTGTGGACCCCTGTGTGAGTGTGGGTGTGTGTATGTAGATACGTTTCTTATCCAGAAGATTGAAATTATGACAGTGTGGCCTCGGGGTAGGCAGGATGCGACTGACACCGCATTGAACAGCGTATCTCTGCCAGCAACACATCACAGCCTCCAGTCGGCATCACAGTAGTTTGCCTTGCCACTCATCGGGGGTTTAATATTCAATTATGAGGGTCTTCTAGTTCAAGCTGCGTTGGATGGCTTGTGGAACAGCCCCACTGATTGATGAGTGGGCATCTTAGCTAAATAGGTTCACAGTTTGCCCCTGAAGGAGGAAGACACAAGGCAGATGGCTTGTGGGGGTGTTGTTACTGACTTGGCAGGAGTTTCTTGTAGTTTTGCCTTATTAGTGGTATACACACAGTACATGAATCAACAGTGAATCAGTGTTCAGTCAGATTAAGTCAAATGGATTTAAAGTATAATTCACCAATATTGACCTTTTCTATTTTTTAAATGTGCATATGACTTTTTCTGAAATCATGAACCTTTTTCTCTTCGCTGTGAAGTAATGCAAAAAAAATGAATGCATTTAAATGTATGCACAGTTTGTATACAAAAATTAAGCGTCAGTGGCAAAGGTTTAAAGGTGTTCTTTCAAAATGCCTGCAGAAGGGTTATATGACAGTGTCATCCCACTGCCTTTTAGTTTGTTGCTGTGACAGTCTGTCAAACTGTCACATCCAGCTGAGTCTGGAGAAGTGTAGGTCTTTCAGTGTTGTGCTGACAAACAACAAGCAGACAGACAAAGAGCGGGAGAGTGAGACAGGCGGTTCAGCATTTGCTTGGGAGCAGTGTGGGTAGAGCAGCTTCTCCTCTGTCATCTCATGGCAGATAAGATTCTTCAGCAGTCAGGTATTTGGACCTTGCTGGTGGGCTGTTTCTTGGCTGAAAGCTGGACCAAGCTGTCAGTCAGATTAGTGCTATGAGCCATTGGTGGGAGTGCAGTCCTATCCTCTGGGGGGACAGCCGTTAGAAAGATCTGCAAATCCCCAACACTGAGCATGCACACGCACACACACAGACACACACATATGAGTGCACAACCCCTACTGAAGAATGAAGGGACGAGATCAAGCCAGGTCATGGGAGGCTATTTTCAAATAAATTCCTCCTTCAAGAGACTGCTGCCTCCTCCGTGCCCTTCATGCACATGTGCATGCATTTACCCTCGAACACACACGCACACACTCACACAGACATCCTGTCCCCTCCTCCAAGGAGGGACAGCAAAAACACTGACAAATGGTTGGCCATCCAATGTTTATGGGTGACTGATTCTAACTGCAGTTGGTGGGTATACTCTAGTAGCCAGTGTGTTAACTGCCTCTATAGAAAAATACATTAAAGTGCAATGTGAGCTATTAAAGATTTTGCTATATTTCATATCAAAAAGGTACAATCTCCATCTCTAACACCAAAATAAACAAAGCACAGGAGTGGGACAAACTAGGGCTGCAACTAATGATTATCTTCATAATCGATTAATCTTGATTATTTTCTTTTAAAGCCCTCAGTGATGTCATCAAATGTGTTGTTTAAAAAATTAAACTATTAATCGATTTTTAAAATAGTTACCGGATTATTTTCAGTCGATGGACTAATTGATTAATTAACTAATCATTGCAGCTCTAGAACATGCTCTCAGTTCCAAATTCATTTGCTATCTTTACAACACCAAACAATGACAAAATCAGTTATCACTTTTCTGTGTTTTGTTTATATTTAAATAAAAAGTCATTATTTTCAATTATGATCCTTGAGAGACAAAACGCTAATCTTTCACCTGTACATCAAACAATGTATTATATGTGTGAACATATGGTCCAAAAAAGTTACTAATTAACTAACTACTCCATATTTGCAGATCTGAGTATTTTAGATAATATTTAACTTATTTTGAAAAATGTACCTGGCATTGCATCTTTTCATATACTGTGAAAAGTATCACCATGTTCCATATTTCAATATATATATATATATATATATATATATATATATATATATATATATATATAATGCAGTATGTGAAATTTCATAATGGTACCTTTTCAAATTGTCTTGGTTTCTATTGTCTCTGTATTCACAGAACCAGCTGAATGACACAAAGTCAAGCCCCCATGATATTATCGCCCAACTCCCCTGGAGTAATTTTATTAGAGGCAGATTGCGTGACTGAGGTGACATGTCCTGCATTTAGAACAGGGAGGGTGAAGCTCTGTATAACGGAGTAATCCAACACAGTGGGCAGAGATGTTGACTGATGCTGTGATGCTCAGTGGGGACCTGCTTGAAATAATCCTAAACTATCTAAATTGTGTTTACCCACGGGAGAACAGCTGCCAGCCATTTTTACCATAAATACCCCATGGCCTTCAGCTGTATATTAAGAAAAGAAAAGGTTTAATTCCCAACTGTTTCTGTACCTGATGATTGCTGGACTTAATTCTACAATAACGCAGCTTATCCCTGTCCTTTCATAGCTTTAAATTTAAATGTTTCACAGGGAGTTTAAGCATTTTTCTTCTGAATGTGCATGGATTTGGAACAAACCTCCAATATAGCCGGTTTGGAATAGGTTTAATCCAATTTTTATACCCTGCCTTTTCTTAAACCTGTTTTCAGTACGAGTTGAATTTGTTTGTGAAATCATCACCCATGTATGGCATGATATATCTGAAGATGTGTGAAATGGCATGGACAATTTTTTATTTCGTCCTGCATCAGTGGAGAAATTATGATAAAATGTCCTTGATCAGAGTAGTCCTCTCTTCTCTATGCAATGATATAATAGCACCAATGATCACATGCTGTATTAGTGGCTTTCTGTAGAGGGTGTAGAGGCTATAGTAGTTTGAGTGGGAGCTGAATCGAAGATGACAGCGACCTCCGGTTGTCCTCTGTCACCACTTGTTCTGCTTATAATCACAGCAGGAGAGGAGGAGGCAGTTCAACAGTGAGATCTTCTTTACTTAATTCACTGTGATTAATTACTCCTAACCTCTCACCCTCTGGCTGACCTGGCCAAACTGCAATGTAAGGATTTCCACATACATACATAAGCATACTTAGTTCCCCTCCCTGCTCCTCCCCTCTGCCTTTCCCGCCTCTTGTGTACTTCTTTTTCTTACTCCAATGCATTCCACACACACACATACACACACCCCGCCTACAAACATGATCTAAATCTTTCCTTTGTAGTTTCTAATCATCTCACTGGCAGGCCCTTGCGTTCTCCACGCACTGCTGCCAGCTTCCAGCCAGATTATCTGTTACGTGTCCTCTGCTGTGTTGATGGGAATGTTAATTATTAGGTTTATAGAGAGAAGAAACAATTTGTCACAAGCATATGATGCTAAATTAGAAGGTCACATACGTTTTTTTCAGTTACCCGCACTAATTGCTTAACCTTACAGTCAGCCAATTCAGCTGCCAGAACAAGCTGACCGACCAATCATCCTCATTTAACTGACACTCGCCTGAATCTCCGGAGGCGAACGCGGCTCTAATCAACATGTCTTGTAAATTTACATTAATGAATAATGGCCTGTGTTCTATGGTTTTACAGAATATTGAGCCATAAGAAAGATGGTAAACTGGGTTGTTATGTGCCATATAATTGCGATCTGCTATTTGAGTTCTCTAGTCTGCATTCCATGTATAAAATGATTATACTTTCATAATTACAGTTGCATAAATGTATTTGGAGGGACTCTAATTTCACATTCCATGTTCACCACTTTGCTATTTCCATCCTCATTTTGAGATGTAAAGATGCTTAGTTAGTGAAGTTGTGTCACCAATGTTTCATGTTTCGAGCACACTGTATTCATGAATTTTAAGGCAAGAATGATTTGCAGGACCAAAGACAGAGTTATTTTGTGCCTAACTATTGGTTTTCAATGGAACATTACCTCAGATATTACTTTGTTAGGGGTAGTGATTTGGCATGACGTGACTTGCTGACAGAAATAGAGCTTTTACTTTAACCATACAGGGCAAGAGAGTCTCTCTCCCTTAAATTACTTGACATCTTTTCACAGTGATTGCCAAGCTAAACCTGAGAGTGCTGAAAGCTTTAATACTGAGCTGTAGGATCATATTATCAAGTCAGATACAGTGACTTCATAAAACTCAATAGGACTCAAGGGCTGTACTAGTCAGATTATCGCTTTTATTTTAGAATCCCCTGACCCTGGAATTAAGGAGTTGACCTCTTGATCAAAAATAAGTTACAATAAATCAGGTTGAAAAGTGTAGATGGAAAAAAAAATTATGTTTCTTGTAAAATATTGGATACGAAACTTTGATCCGTGTTTAAAACTTTCAAACTCTGATTGAATGTTATAAATCAAAGATGACGGCACTTTATAAAGAGAGGCTCAGGAGGATCTAGTGGACTTACTGCCCATCCCCTAAGACTGGTTAGATCAGCTGTGATCATACAAGCAGGCTTTGACAATGATCTTGAGCCAGCCCCTCTCAGAGGCTGTACAAGCTCCAGTATCCAGATTTTTTCACACACAAAATAGACTCTTACTGTGGCATCGTGGCTTTTTCAGATCCCATGGTTAAATTCCTCGACCGATGAGAGAGGAAACCTATCCTCAGAAAACCCTATCAAAAGCAAACTCACATAACCCATGCAGCCTAAGCATCCTGGGAAAATGCAGGCAGCCCACCACCTCATCACCCCCACTCCCCCGACATTCTGAGCTGAGGACGTGATCTAAGATTAAAACCACTTTCATTCTAGCAGTGTGTTTGTGCATTTGGTTTTCAGAAAAATGCCATAAACCACTGTGAATGTGGCTGGCTGTTGTCTTTCATATGTGCTGAAATATAAAACTATGGTAATTGTGTTTGAATGGGTCGCAGTAATGAAGTGGAGCCTTTATGTTAAAATTTTATCACAGCCCTGCTGCCTGTGTGTCTACATAATCTCACCCTTTACACATTCACTTGTTGAGTTGAGAGACCCAAGTGGATTGGTTAAAGGCTATTTTCCTTGTGACAGTATTTGATATCTATATAGATTTTTCGCATTTCTCATCTCCAGCAGGAAATGGGATAAAAAAAAAGCTCTTTTGTTCAAAGCAGTTTGAACTGAATTTTTCAGACTGTCCACAGAGTATAAACTGATTAGATCCGAAGACATTTTTGATGAAACATTGCATAAGCATCTGACACATTTGTGCTTATTTGATTGCCACACTATTCTGGTACTTGATGTTAATCTTGGTATTGTTGGCTGTGTGTGTGTTTGTTTATTTTATTTTTAAAATAAATTTTATATTATATATATAAATAAATGTTGAGCAAATACTAAAAGGAAGTACTTATTGTACTAGTTTGTATTGATTTCCTATAACAATTATAATAATTCTTGCTCAACCATTTTCCTGTTTCATTTGTGAGAAATCTGAATTTTATTGTCTGTTAAGAAGCATAAATAAGAAAACCCAAAGATACCAAACAGTATTCAGGTTCCACACAGATGTACATCAGCAGGTTTGCGAGTGGTTCCCCTATCACTGATTCAAGCCATCAATTCTTCTGGACAGGGAATCTCTTCAGAATGACAATATTTAAAAGACTAACGTACAGCATATCGAGCCTGAGTTTCTCTTGTTGTTCCCAAGGGATCTTGTCTGTACCTCCAAATGGAGCCTGGCATACAGTATCTGCCTTGTAATTAGATCCTCACTGCTTTGAATTAAACTGTGGTCCAGAGGCAGCATGATCTCTCTGCCCCCTCACAGACACCTAGTGGTACATTTCTCACAGAATGATGAGGCTTCACTTTTGAGCCCTTGTCTTCAAAGACATGTTCCCAGTCTTTTCACACTGTTCATATATTTCTTTCTTGCCGAGATTTAGATGAGAAGATTGACTCCATAAAGTCACTTTTTTTTTTTTACACTTTGTACAGATTAAACATGTGAGCTTTAGAGTTACTGGTAAGGTGATTTTGTTATATTTGGACAGAACCAGGCCAGCTGGCTATTTATCATACAGATTTGAGAATGGTATCTTCTCATCTAAGCAGCAAGAAAGGAAATGAGCGTATATCCCAAAATGTCGAATTATTCCTTCAAGAGGATTGGCCATCTATTCCGGAGTAGAGGAGACATTTTTGGATTTTGATCTTAAGGTTAAACTAATCAGTGACTGAGGAGGATTTTGTAATAGTGACCATATCTGGCCCTGATATTTTCCTAAATGAATTAATTATGAAAACAGAATTAACTAAAACTGCTAACATCAAAGAGAACAGGACCTCAAAGGGTGCATGGAGTGTTAATTCCCTTTGCTAGGCAACTATCCAATGGCTTTAGCTAGCTAACCTTAGGTGACAATGGGGATGGACTGCTGGGGGGGGAAACTACCTGGAGAGAATTAGCAACTGTTCTGCTCCTAAGGGAGCGGATGGGGAGCCCATTCCAAAGTCACACATATCGCCCAAACTAGAATTGCTCAATTAATCCTTTGCCTCATTTTGTGTGTGTCTGTGTGTGTGTGCTGTCGCTAGGTGCTCAAGTAACAAAAGATGTAATATTCAAATAAAGTTTTCACACATATCCTCACCAACCTCTTTTTCTTGCAGTGACAGTATTAAATATCCCCTGGTGTTATGAGTTACTTTTATTCTTGAATTAGGGTAGCCTTTTTATGTTTACCAATCACTGCCAACCCACAAGAGCTGTAGACCTATTCTCTGTCTCTCACACTGAACTCTGCTGACAAGGGAGCTGCTAATAATTAATTACATTTTTGAAATCTCTTTCAAGATGCTCTAGGAAAATGCACAAGGGGGAAAAAGAAGAACATAAAATGGCTTGGAGCTTGCAGGAAAAACAAAAATTCAGCCAAATAATCAAATGGGAATTTTTTTAGCTAGAGAATCAAATCGGAGGGGTTTATTCCACCAAAACCATCTCTGTGAAGAGACACCAAGAAGGGCTTTGTATCTAAAAAGAAAATCAATGAAAGATATTATTACAGGAAAAGGTGGTGACAAAGAATCGAATTGAAAGAATTAAAATATCTCATTCACAGGAAAAACAAATTCACTTGTTTACTGAAAAGCAGGAATACTACCCACTGAACCCCCAAATAGTATGAGGCTAATATTAGCTGATGGCAGTATTGGCAATGTCTACATGACATGGTCGACCTGCTGTCTATAGATACCCATTGGATAGCCACCTGCCTTTCATTATCTTTAAGTATATATTCAAGGCCAAATATTGTAAATAATGTGATCAAAATCAAGTCTATAAAGAAGTGAGAAGTTTTATACCAGAAAAGATCAGAGATAACGTAAATCTCACGCAGGCCAAAGACAGTATATGCATGAAGCGTTTAATTTTGCTGAAAACAGTCCTTTAAAACCATTAAAGTCATTTAAATCCTGGAGGGACTGATGGAGAGTGGAGTAGACACGGGAGAGGGATGGAGCCTGGAGGATAGCGGTGAGATGAAACAGATGGAGGGAGACGCAGACGAGCAGGGACAACACTGATAGGAAGACGGGCGGGGGGTTATGGGACAGTTTGGTACACAGTGGGTGCCCCCATAAGCCCAATGTCCTCAGCAGCAATTACACTGTACACACACACACACAAAGCTGCGGCCTTTGTACTCCTAAGTAGAGGCCTGTTTCATAATGGAGTTTGCGGGACATGGCTCCCGCCAGCCGGAGTATATTGAATTTCAGCAGCAACAGCTCCTATAGCACTGCTATTCAATACTGCAGTGGAATAGAGCAGAATGTGGCGCATTATATCGGTTTCTCTGCTCTATCAGGACTATGTATTTTCTTTTACTGCTGTAGGTGACATGTTTATGTAATTCTGCTGTTTAGTGCACACTGCAGTTTGCAACAGACCTGTGTTGGCACGTATGTTTGTGTGTGTGTGTGTGTGCGTGTGTGTGAGAGAGAGAATCAGCATCAGAGGAAATGTTCTATTTTGATGCATTGCTCCAAAATGTAGGTTGATGGGAACATTCCTGTCATTGTGAGAAAAATATTTTAACGATTAGGAATATCTGACAGTACCATGTCCAAATGTAATTGGATATGAATTTTTCATGCCCTCTAGTCTAGCTAGAAACCTTTCCTCAGTCTCACGATGTTTTAATTAGGGAGGGATTTGAATTTATTTCTGTACATATCTGAAAAGTTAATTCTGTGTAATGATTATACAGTCACCATAAGAAAACAGTGTTGACCTGCAAAAGACAAACTGTTGGTCAGCTATTTCACTATACTTTTTGTGTTCCTATTAAGATGTCATAAGAGTGATTACAAGGGACAATACAATGACATAACCTTGTCACAATTAAGTTTTGCTGCTTTCTATTGCTGGTTGATTCCATCATCCAACATACATCTGGTTCATGAACGTTTTTACATTTGCCACTTTTAACACCTGTTAATATCATAAAATACAGATGCCTTAAGTAAAAATTTATCAACTAATGTGTGATGTGATTACAAATTAAATTTGAAGGTAGACAGCTCTAAAATATTTAAACAATGCCCATAACTAATCGTAATAAATTATCAGCGTAATTATCATTATCACACATTGTTCAAATAACAAGACATAATTAGACAGTATATTATTTGATTCATACATTATGTTATGGATAATTTTACTGATATGTTGATATTATTTGTTATTGGTTAATCTCTTATGAGAACTGTCGATGGCTCTTCCTCTTTACAGTCATTACAGCTGCTCTCCATATCTATTCTCCAGTGTTTTTCTGCTCCTTTGACTTGAACCTCAGTTTTTTGTGGATACACACTTTAGTGGAATTTTAGCATTTAAGGGTGTACTCTTGTTCCATACTTCATAAGTTTGTTGTCAGCTGTCATAAAGCCTTAGTAGAGTTCTTGAGTAGAAATAGGGAAATATAAAAGAACACCCTATGAAGACTTTTAAAAAGGGATAGAAAATGACTTCATTCTATTTCAGCTTGTGTAATGTGTTGCATGAAAAGGCAGTCTGCTGTCTGTGGCATAATCACAGCTGGAATTTCATGTGTGTGTTTTTCCAGAAGACACTAGATGGCACTATGGATATATAATCCTTGGCAAAAGTGCCTCTCTCGCTCTCTCTCTCTCTCTCATAAACACAATATCACAATGATTGTGTTGTGTCATATAAAGAGGAGAATTAGAAAGCATTTTTATATATTCTATAGAGGGGAATTAGAATCTGTAACCACCTGTGTGTGTGTGTGGTCATGTTTTTGTTTCCAATCTAGCACCTTATTTCTGTATTTGATTTACTCACTAATGTACTGAACATAACCACATCGTGGTGTTGCTGGTTTAGTTCTGTAAAAATTCATCATGTATTACTTTGATTGTAATTTTATACAGGCTCTATGAAACAGCTACACTTTTATTAAATGTTTACTTAAGCAGAAATTTTACAAATAAAATTTTTACCTGGGTATGATATTACCAAAGGTAAGGTTGTGCGTGTGTGTGCTAGGTTTTCATAACATTGTTGGAATAGAATCTGTGTTTGTGTCTGCTCTCCATCCCTGTAAGCAGTTTCCTCCTCAGCTAAGGGCTGTGCCTTGTAAATGTGCATTATGTGTTATGCACTTAATCTGCTCCATGTTTGGGATTAGCCCTCTCCACCGAGAGGATGCTCTCTCCTCTCCACAACTTATTTTCTCTCCATGTATCTTTCTCTCTCTCCTGTGTTTCTTCTCTTCTTTTACATTTAAATCTTACTTTCATCCCCAGTGCTGTCCTAATCCATTGCCCCTCTCCACCTCTATTTTCCCCCTCCTGCTCTACTCTGCTCTCTCACATATGGTTCCCTTCAGTAATAATCAATGCAATCTAGCAGGCCCTGGCTTCATGCAGCTGTAAGCATTTTGAGCTTCAATATAGCTCAAAAAAAAAAAAAAAAAAAAAAAAAAAAAAGCAGTGCCAGGCTAAATTGTTAAATGCGCATAAAGGATTGAATGAGTATAAAGGATTTAATTGCATGAAAATCTAAAACCCAGTTTCAGTCAAGTTTCATATTTGGCATTTTGGCAGGATTTTTTATTTTGCACCCAAAGAGATCGTTACAATACCTATAACTAGGGATGTGGCAGTCGGGTACTCAGTATCTGCATCGGTCTATCCAAAAATATGGGCTCAGATATTAGAATTTACAATTTGATACAACCTATTGACAAATATACATTTAAATGCCATAAACTTGTGCAACATGTGACCTGCTGTTAAAATAAGTGGTGATGTGTTAGCTTCCAGCCAACATCATATCAGCTGCGTGGCTTTATTTTTCATTAAGTGATAGCAAAATGGCTTTTTGAGATTGTTGGATGCTGGGAGTGTTGTAAGCGTTCAACACCACAAACTTGATAAAAACACTTTTAAATAATCAAGCAAAGGAATATAACTGCTACAGTTCAGGAAGTGGACCCAAGAGCAGCCCAGACATCCGGGGAACTGGTATAGACAAAAGATGACTATTTACTTACTGAAACAGAAAACACAACAAAGCATGGCTGAGAAGTCCAGGTAAAAGCCAACCAAGAAATAATTCCAGCAAAATAAATTCAAACAAAGACTAGGCCAAAAGAATCCAAGTAGCAGGGTGACACAATGATTCTGACACTGAACAAGGGAAGGACACAGACTTAAATACAGTCAGTGAGGGGAGACAACGAGACACAGGTGAAACTAATTGACACAGGTGAAAACAATCAAAGCAATCAACGACAGGAAGCAAAACTACCAGACACAAGAGGAAGGGAGAATATTACAAAATAAAAGGAAGGAAGGAACAAGTTGTGATGCTGTTGCAGAAGCAACATTGTTGGAACCATTGAAGATGTGTGAGAGAATGTTCCTCCAGACAGCAGTAAAACAAAACTGATAACAGAGAAAATTGTGAAATTTATTATGGATGACCAACCCTTTTCCGTGGTTGAAAATGTTGTGTTTCAACTCTTAATTGAACATCTCAGGCCCCGCTACACGCTGCCAAACCAACAGGAAACGGCTGGCTCACATCTGTTCATGGTAGTTAGTGGATTCTTTTCAAGACACTTGGAAAATGTTGGTGAATTTAACAGCTGACATATGGATCTCAAACATGTTTGACATAACTACCCGTGACATAACTACGTCTGACAGCAAACTGCCTGTTTATTGCAAAACATGTTTTGCATTTAACATCTCAAGAGTAAATTGTATGTAATTTTTAGCCAGCAGTGTGGCTCTAGACAATATCAGTAAGCATGAAAGTTTCAAAGACACTTATGGCCCCCAAAGCAGGAGGTCTACTGACCTTTTCTCTAGCGGCACCAGGTGGTTGACATTTTTGTTTTTTAGTGAAATGTGTAAACATAGTAATCAAGTAATGATCACTAACCATGTGCCACTAACCAACATACAGTTCTATAGTCTACATACTATTGTCTGTATAGTGCATGAGGGAATGTTTTCAGATGTAACCTGAGTGATGTTCCTGATTAGTGCACTTTCAACCTGAAAGGCAGAACATAGTCAAATTATCTGCTGTAGCATTTGGCATTGAATGAATGCCAACATTGTACTCACTCTCCATCACACAAAAGTTACTAAACTATATCATATATTGTTGTGCATAGTTTGTGATTCACCTGCTGATTCCTATAGCATCAAAGCAAACGGGTCATCTGTACTGTACTTGCCAGAAGTGTTGGGTTTTGCCTTGTCAGTGACCTTTTCTCAAAAAGAGCTAACAGATCAATCCCAGAGGATGCTCTTATTAGCTTTAAACAAGCACACTGTTATCAACTCCGATGTTTATCCACACTAATTAGAGCACTTCATAGTCAAGAGAGTTGTCTGGCAGTGTGTGTGTCTGTGTCTGTATGTGTGTGTAGACTGATGATGCCCGTTAAGCCCACAACAAGGCCACTAGTACTGACACAACAACAGAGGGACGGCTTATCCACTATACACAGAAAGATGAAAAATCAGTAATTGATGTTATTTTAGTCAATGATGACTCACAACAAAGAACTTTATACTCCAGATTAGTAGCAGAGAGGCTTGTTGGTTAAGTGATTTATAAAGTCTCATACAGATGGCTGTTAGAAGTGTGCTTGAGGCAGCTGCCCTCTTTAAGGTGTCTTGGAGTAAAGTTGCCAGCCCAGCGATACTTTAAAGACGAGAGTATTGGGAAAGGGCCTTGGAGAAAAATGATGACACGGCAACTTCTCCCCTTCGAACAAGAAATGAAAACAGCACTTAATGTAAGGCTTCACTTGGTGTGATTTTTAATGCAAGCACAGAATTCAATCCCCTCAATAAAAAGCCATAGATTAGATGTGGTTAATGGAAACTTTAAAGTGAATTTAAAAAGCAGAGAATGCTCAACAGCAATAATGGCTAAACCCTTTCTTTATATTCACCCTTTCCAGAAAGCAAGAAGAATAC